>NC_068357.1:21736437-22041437 GCF_020536995.1 Dreissena polymorpha
TATATCATATACACATTATGGACAAGATAAATTGCATAAAGTACTATTATTTTTACATCCATTTATGTTGATGATTAATATCAAATGTTTTTCACATATATTTTTTACAAGATAGTTTCCCGTAGCAGGACATCAAGTTGATTTTTTGTATTTAGTCCATTTGGTGATTGCGTTTGAAACTTCTTTATAAATTCCAATTCTTTAATAAGTCTGTAATAATGGGAACTGTCTCTTATTTGTGTTAACACTGATACACCCATATCCTGCACTCTGTGGCCTGCACCATTGAAATGTTCTGAGATTGGTTTCTCTCTTCGTAGTCGCACGTCAGCCTCGTGTTCTTTGGCACGTTCCTTTAATGATCTGCTCGTCTCTCCGACGTATACCATCTTTTGGCATTTAATACAAAATATACCGTAAACCAAGTTATAAATGTTACAGTTCTGTTTTATTGCTTCGTTTGGAATGTCACTTTTTGGGTTGTTATGAAAACCTCTTGTCAACATTTTACAGACTATACAATTAGTCTTACACGATTGTGGTATTAGTTGAAAACGTTTGTTTATTTCTTTGTTTGTTTTTCCATGAACTAAAATGTCACCGATATTCCTATCTCGTCTGTATGCAACTATTGGTACGTCTGGGAATATATTTTTCATTCTGTCTGATTTATATAGTTTGTCTGTATGTTTTCGAATTATTGAGTGGATATTTGGAAGGTTGTTTGAATAAGTTATAGCTAGTGGTACTCTCTTGTTGGCTGTTTTATTTGTTTCTTTCTTCTTAAGTAAGTCTTTCCTATTTAAATTATCAACTCGGGATAGCTCATGGTTTACAAATTTATTTGGATATCCTCTTTTTTGTAGATTCTGTTTTAGTTCTTTTTTACGATGTCTGTATTTGTTTTCGTCAGAACATATTCTTTTTAAACGTATTCCTAATCCATAGGGTATTGCTTTCTTCACATTTGTTGGATGGTCTGAGTCATATTGGACATATTGATGTTTATCGGTTGGCTTTGAGTATAAATCAGTTGTTATTTTATTATCTTCTAGTTGAATTTTTGTGTCTAAGAAATCTATCTGTGCTGTGTTCCATCTTAATTCTACTTTGATGTTTTCATGTATTTTGTTAGCATAGTCGAAAAATTTCATGAGTTCGTCAATTCCATGTGTCCATAGTCCAAACCCATCATCTATGAAACGTTTATAGAATATTGGTTGTTTATTGTATTCAGATAATTGTTCATCCCATTTTCTCATGTAACAACAGGCATAATTTCTCCCAAGTTTCGATCCAATAGCTACTCCCTCTTTTTGTCTGTATTCTTGTCCACAAAATTCGATCACATTATTTTCTAAAACAGTTTCAATCATTTCAATCACCGCTTCAGTGTTGATGGTCTTAGTACAGCGTTCATTTAAAGCTTGTTTGCACGCCTCTAGGCCCTCTTTCTTTGGAATCGATGGGTATAACTTGACAACATCAAAACAGTATAAGATAATTCCTTCTGGTAATGGTGTAGTTATTTCCCTCTCTATAGCGTTTAAAAATGCTGTGGTGTCTCTTATATAGCTTGGTGTTTCTATAACATAGGTTTCTAGCTCCTTTTCTGCTACCTCTGCCATTCTTTCAGTACTTGTTCCAATGCCATTTACGATTGTTCTATACGGGTTGCCTTTTTTATGTATTTTTGGATTTCCTTTAAGTTTCCCTCTTGATGGATATTTTGGTATCAAGTATTGTTGTAATTTCTTTGAGATAATGCCGTTTTTAAATAGTTTATTTGCTAGTTGCTTCACCTTTGTGTTTGCATTGTCAAGTCCATTCCCATTAGTTTTTTCATATGATGTGCTGTCATTAAGTTCATTCCGGAGTTTTTCTACATATTCATTTGCGTCTGTTATCACTATTCCAGAACCTTTGTCTGCAGGCCTTATTATTATACTGGAATCATTTAGTAACGTGTGCAATGCTTGTTTTTCTTGTCTTGTGATATTTGACTCTCCAAATATCACAAGACAAGAAAAACAAGCATTGCACACGTTACTAAATGATTCCAGTATAATAATAAGGCCTGCAGACAAAGGTTCTGGAATAGTGATAACAGACGCAAATGAATATGTAGAAAAACTCCGGAATGAACTTAATGACAGCACATCATATGAAAAAACTAATGGGAATGGACTTGACAATGCAAACACAAAGGTGAAGCAACTAGCAAATAAACTATTTAAAAACGGCATTATCTCAAAGAAATTACAACAATACTTGATACCAAAATATCCATCAAGAGGGAAACTTAAAGGAAATCCAAAAATACATAAAAAAGGCAACCCGTATAGAACAATCGTAAATGGCATTGGAACAAGTACTGAAAGAATGGCAGAGGTAGCAGAAAAGGAGCTAGAAACCTATGTTATAGAAACACCAAGCTATATAAGAGACACCACAGCATTTTTAAACGCTATAGAGAGGGAAATAACTACACCATTACCAGAAGGAATTATCTTATACTGTTTTGATGTTGTCAAGTTATACCCATCGATTCCAAAGAAAGAGGGCCTAGAGGCGTGCAAACAAGCTTTAAATGAACGCTGTACTAAGACCATCAACACTGAAGCGGTGATTGAAATGATTGAAACTGTTTTAGAAAATAATGTGATCGAATTTTGTGGACAAGAATACAGACAAAAAGAGGGAGTAGCTATTGGATCGAAACTTGGGAGAAATTATGCCTGTTGTTACATGAGAAAATGGGATGAACAATTATCTGAATACAATAAACAACCAATATTCTATAAACGTTTCATAGATGATGGGTTTGGACTATGGACACATGGAATTGACGAACTCATGAAATTTTTCGACTATGCTAACAAAATACATGAAAACATCAAAGTAGAATTAAGATGGAACACAGCACAGATAGATTTCTTAGACACAAAAATTCAACTAGAAGATAATAAAATAACAACTGATTTATACTCAAAGCCAACCGATAAACATCAATATGTCCAATATGACTCAGACCATCCAACAAATGTGAAGAAAGCAATACCCTATGGATTAGGAATACGTTTAAAAAGAATATGTTCTGACGAAAACAAATACAGACATCGTAAAAAAGAACTAAAACAGAATCTACAAAAAAGAGGATATCCAAATAAATTTGTAAACCATGAGCTATCCCGAGTTGATAATTTAAATAGGAAAGACTTACTTAAGTAGAAAGAAACAAATAAAACAGCCAACAAGAGAGTACCACTAGCTATAACTTATTCAAACAACCTTCCAAATATCCACTCAATAATTCGAAAACATACAGACAAACTATATAAATCAGACAGAATGAAAAATATATTCCCAGACGTACCAATAGTTGCATACAGACGAGATAGGAATATCGGTGACATTTTAGTTCATGGAAAAACAAACAAAGAAATAAACAAACGTTTTCAACTAATACCACAATCGTGTAAGACTAATTGTATAGTCTGTAAAATGTTGACAAGAGGTTTTCATAACAACCCAAAAAGTGACATTCCAAACGAAGCAATAAAACAGAACTGTAACATTTATAACTTGGTTTACGGTATATTTTGTATTAAATGCCAAAAGATGGTATACGTCGGAGAGACGAGCAGATCATTAAAGGAACGTGCCAA
Organism: Dreissena polymorpha; assembly: GCF_020536995.1. NCBI lineage: Eukaryota > Metazoa > Mollusca > Bivalvia > Myida > Dreissenidae > Dreissena > Dreissena polymorpha. The sequence continues at coordinate 21,740,106 of NC_068357.1, forward strand.
AGAACACGAGGCTGACGTGCGACTACGAAGAGAGAAACCAATCTCAGAACATTTCAATGGTGCAGGCCACAGAGTGCAGGATATGGGTGTATCAGTGTTAACACAAATAAGAGACAGTTCCCATTATTACAGACTTATTAAAGAATTGGAATTTATAAAGAAGTTTCAAACGCAATCACCAAATGGACTAAATACAAAAAATCAACTTGATGTCCTGCTACGGGAAACTATCTTGTAAAAAATATATGTGAAAAACATTTGATATTAATCATCAACATAAATGGATGTAAAAATAATAGTACTTTATGCAATTTATCTTGTCCATAATGTGTATATGATATATAGAATAGCAAGTATATATGATTATTTAATCAAATATCATTTGAATATTATACATAGATATGGATTGAAATAATAAGAGTCATTAAATAAGTTTACCCTATTTAATTTATGATAATAAGTTAAGGTAGATTATAATTACATATGATGATGATTATTTTATTGTAAAATATCAATTTATTAAATATATAAAGCACACATTTAACATAGGATTAAGATACAATATGTAAGTGTTTAACGTCATTTCATTTTTGGCGAATTTTTACATTTTTTTGGCGCCATTTTATATAACGCCATTTATGACGTCATCATGTACAACGTCATTTGACGTTTAAAAACATTTTTCTTTGTTATTTAAATTGTGCAGTCAAAAGACGTAAAAATGTAGTTAACATATAATTTCCAATGTTTTGATAAAGGCATTATGCCGAAACGTCAATTAAAGGAGTATAATCAGAGAGTTATAATTTTTTAATATCCCTTCGGATAATTCAACTGAGCTGATATAATAATGTTTATATATTTAACCTAAAAATGCAAAAATAGAAATTAATAATACATTTCTGTTTACCAAATCCATCACTTAGCCATTAAAATACTTTGCGTACGGAAGTAATTTCTCACTTTAACAGTTTTCTTAATAATATGAGCCTTGTTCTGAGAAAACTGGGTTTATTGCATGTGCGTAAAGTGTCATCCCAGATTAGCCTGTGCAGTCCGCACAGGCTAATCAGGGACGACACTTACCGCCTAAACTTGATTTTCGGTAAGGAGGGACTTCCTTGAAACTAAAAATACCATAAAAGCGGAAAGTGTCGTCCCTGATTAGCCTGTGCGGACTGCACAGGCTAATCTGGGATGACATTTTACCCACAAGCTTTCTCAGAACGCGACTCATATGTTTTATCAGCTACAAACAAACGTTTCATCAAAAATGAGTATAACTAAGCAACCGAAAGTAAAATTCAGAGTGTCTTTTCGTTAACGACAAAGTTAAAGAAGGACGGTTAAGTGACAACAATTGTACACCCTTAAGATGCGTGGGATATTTTTCATGAAAAAAAATGTACCAATACACGTTTTTGTTGCACACAAGCCGTAATGCTTTGGTCGCCAAGAAACGGCCCATGCCAAGCCGAGGGTGTTTTAAACCGGTTAAATGACTAACCTTTACTCATACTTTGACAAAAAATATTTAAAAAAATGCATAGATCTTGAATAATTAAAAGGCATGGTTATAATTCTTCAAACAATTCTTATTGCGTATGTTGCTTTTACATCATGTAAAGATAGTTTAATATCATTTTACATAAATGTCAAAGGCATTTAGTTTTAGAACAGAAAGGGGCATAATTCTGCTCAATTGTATGTCAAAGTGGTAAACTTTTCATCGGATCTCCCACTATTATAACAATTAAATGGCGATGTTTCAAAATACATGTAAAAACATAAATATTGAGTTGCTCCATGGAAACCATTAAAAAGCGTCACTCCAACGACGGGAAAAGGGCAGAAAAAATGTAATATTGGATGATTTAACATGCTTAAAGGGAATAGATTTATGTAACCAAAAGCATTTGAACGTTTGTAACGTTTGGTCAAATTGATTGAATAATAATTAAGAATTGAATAGCATTTTTCTGCATTTCATCGGTGTATGAACTGTCGGGAAAAGTACGCCTAATTTGCATAAACGCCGACAGTTCATACACCGATGAAATACAGAAAAATGCTATTCAATTCTTATAATTACAACACAAAATGATCTTAAAGCTGAAATTCTATCGTGGTAAGTGTCATAAAAGTCCTTTTCAATCTAGCGTATGAATCTATTTTCAGTTTCGGTTTCATCTCCGTCAAATGGGTATACCGTTGAAGTTCGCGCCAAAAATATCACGTCATTTCGCTATTCACCAATAAAAAACAACGCTATTAAACATAACGTCATTTTGGCATATTCATGTTTAAATTTGCATACGAAGTGGGTACATCGGAAAATGAAAATCTGGTCACGTGAACAAATTATTCAATCAGAATGCAGCATGCATATGAAAGTGACAGAAGTTGTAATTATCATTATTTAAACTGTCAGACTTACTTCAAAGGTATGGCGAAGAAAATTCAGACAGTAAAGAGACAGTGAATTGATAGATTTATCATATCAAATTTATAAGAATCATTGCCGTAAAAATGAAATACGCCTGTTTTTGTAAAATGAACACGGTTTGCAAACGGTCCGCGTTGGAGTGTTGATTGCATGGTAAAACGCAGGAATTCATTGACGTTGCGCTGACGTGATGATTACATGTCGCGCTTTTGCTGTATTTTAAAACGTTTACGTAAAGTATCGTAATTTGTCTATTTTGCAACGTTAAAGTGAAAATATACAGTATCTTATGTTGCTAACTATATAGTTATTTCAGATTTCTTCACCTTGCCTACGGTTGTTTTGTTTCGCTTGTTATATTTTCTTGTAGGTGTTTGTCTTGTAATATTGATATCACGCACGGACATACTTTGCATTCTATCTATTACTTTTCTATACTTAAAATTACTAGTAGTATTAAAATCAGAAATAAATATAATAATTATTTGTACAGACGAGCCTTATCTCACTGCGTATATGAAGTTTCAAATGATTGTATTTTTATGTCCCCCACCACTATAGTGGGGGACATATTGTTTTTGCCCTGTCTGTTGGTTGGTTTGTTGGTTGGTTTGTGTGTTTGTTTGTGCAAACGTTAACATTTGCAATAACTTTTGCAATATTGAAGATAGCAACTTCATATTTGGCATGCATGTGTATCTCATAGAGCTGCACATTTTGAGTGGTGAAAGGTCAAGGTCATCCTTCAAGGTCAAAGGTCAAATATATGGGTCAAAATCGCTAATTTAATGTACACTTTTGCAGTATTGAAGATAGCAGCTTGATATTTGGCATGCATGTGTATCTCATGGAGCTGCACATTGTGAGTGGTGAAAGGTCAAGGTCATCATTCAAGGTCAAAGATATGGGGACATAGTGCTTCACAAACACAAAGCTTGTTGTAAATAAATTATTGCTGATCATGTGATAAATAAACCGCTTTTTATTAGAAGTCTATCGTATACATGTTCTAAGTACACAATACCTATGGCGGTACATATTTTTCACCATTACAGAGTAATTAATCAGATTTGAAAAGATAGATAAATGAAAGAACATACTGAAACTTGTTATATTTTAAACTTATGTTGAATTCTTTTTTTTCGATTTCGCAGCAGTTTAACATATATTTACACAGATGTTTTAAGTAATAATTTAATTAACTTCTTTCGTATTTATTTACCGAATGAACAAATACAACAAGAGGGCCTGAAAGGCCCAAAGTCGCTCACCTGAGATAACAAGATATTATTGGGACAAATCTTCTGACCTAGTTTCTTGAAGATCGGAAAATAAATGTGGCCTTTAGAGTGTTAACAAGGTATTACTATAGCCATATAAGGAAAGCTGCCCCGCCCCCTGGCGGCCATGTTTTTCAACCAACCGGCATCATTTTCGAACTCGTCCAAGATATTATCGGGACAATTCTTCTGACCAAGTTTTATGACGATCAAACAATAAATGTGGCCTCTAGAGTGTTCACAAAATTTTACTATAGCCATATAAGGAAAAATGCCCCGCCCCTTGGCAGCCATGTTTTTCAAGCAAACGTAACCATTTTCGAACTCATCCAAGATATCATTGAGAGCAATCTTCTGACCAAGTTTCATGAAGATCGGAAATTAAATGTGGCCTCTAGAGTGTTAACAAGGTTTTACTATAGCCATATAAGGAAAATGCCCCGCCCCCTGGCCGCCAAGTTTTTCAACCAACCGGCATCATTTTCGAAATCTTCCAAGATATTATTGGAATGAATCTTCTGACCAAGTTTTATGAAGATCAAACAATAAATGTGGCCTCTAGAGTGTTCACAAGATTTTACTATAGCCATATATAGCCATATAAGGAAAAATGCCCCGCCGCTTGGAAGCCATGTTTTTCAAGCAAACGTAACCATTTTCAAACTCATCCAAGATATCATTGAGACCAATCTTCTGACCAAATTTCATGAAGATCGGACAATAAATGTGGCCTCTGGAGTGTTCACAAGGCAAATGTTGACGGCGCACGACGCACGACGGACAAAAGGCGATCACAGAAGCTCACCATTAGCATGTTGTGCTCAGGTGAGCTAAAAACACATGAAATCCTTTCTCAATATATCTGAAATCGCAACGAAGAAAATATCTGTAATATCTACCAATAGTCATTCTATTTGACCACTCTAGCCCGAATGCAGGAAGTTGCGCTCAGACCCGGATTACCAATTAGGTAGAGTGGGCGACTGCCTATGGGCCCCGCCACTTTTAGGGGCCCCATGAGACCGTGACGAAATCTTTTTTGTACTTACTTAGCCTAATCTAATGACTTGGAGTAGAATTCAACTCGGTGCTATTTCACTCTGGAAAATTCCCCTGATAAATGCCCCCAAAAGGCAGTACAAATACTTTGTTCTTTAGTGTTTAAATAATTCAATTGCTGAAAAAGAATCAAACCATTTTTTTTCGACTCGGCTCTGGCGTTCTAGTACGCAATACGCAGACTAGGGGCATAGGTTCCATGTTTCACAATCCATGGGCCTACACAGTGCTTGATGCAGCACTGGTTGCGCTGTATTCAACATTATTTCAGTTTCAGTCATATCAAGGCAGTCCGCTGAAGTCAACAGTATTTCAGTTTCAGTCTTATCATGGCAGTCTGCTGTATTCATCAGCATTTTAGTTGCAGTCATATCAAGGCAGTTCGCTGTATTCAACAGTATATCAGTTTCAGTCATATGAATGCAGTCCGCTGTATTCAATAGTATTTCAGTTTCAGTAATATCAAGGCAGTCCGCTGTATTCAACAGTATTTAAGTTTCAGTCATATCAATGCAGTCCGCTGTATTCAATAGTATTTAAGTTTAAGTCATATCAAGGCAGTCCGCTGTATTCAATAGTTTTTCAGTTTTAGTCATATCAAGGTAGTCTGCTGTATTCAACAGTATTTCAGTTTCAGTCATATCAAGGCAGTCCACTATTTTCAACAGTATTTCAGTTTCAGTCATATCAAGGCAGTCCGCTATTTTCAACATTATTTCAGTTTCAGTCATATCAATGCAGTCTGATGTATTCAACAGTATTTCAGTTTCAGTCATATCAATGCAGTCCGCTGTATTCAACAGTATTTTAGTTTCAGACATATCAAGGAGGTCATTAGACATACACACTTATCTGGTAAGCTAGTTACCAGCTCTAAAAGCTTACAGACTTGCAACTGCCCTACTTGACTCAGCAGGCTGGGAATCAAACATGCAATCCTCACAGGTGCTTTCCAGTTTTACACCAAATGAGCTACAAGGACAGACCTGATATGAAACACTGAATGTCTTACATGGTATATAAAATAAACAACCCATTTTTTCTAGTGTTTTATTGGCGAAGATGTTAGTGCTTGTTGTTCATTTGTATTACAAAGTTTGGTAAAAGTCTAAATAGTTAAAAAGTTCAATGTCATTCAATATGATATATAATTTTTTTTTAAGCAAAAAGTAAATTATCACCTAGAAATGGCATTAAGAAGCTAAAATATTAAATCAATCGTTGTTGTAATGAAATAAAATATATGCAAGAAGTATGGTAGTAAAAGTGTTAAATAGTTCTCAGTAAGAAAATAGTATTAGATTAATTTGTATTCATGTTTATAAAGAAAACCATGGACTAAGACCGGTAATGCTTTTAAACCAGGGTCCATATTCACAAAGCTCCTGAGAGAAATCTTATCTTAAGATGTTGTCTTTCAGATCAAATATAATTATGATACAATTTTTTTTCAGATTATAATCGGGCAAAACTCTACATATTAACTGTATCAACAAAATTCACTAGATGAGGGCTTGCTATTGTAACAGCAAATTTTAGAGAAGATACTATTATGAATTTAGGACTTACCAAATGTTTTGTTAACAAGGTTTGTGAAAATGGTCCCCTTAAAAAACAAAATTTTAACCAAAGTTACAAAAAGCTACAAAAATTCACTAGAGCAGTTATTGTCAACCTTGTGATATATCATGTCATTATACAAGCTTCCTATAAGATCAACAAATACCATAGTAATTTTGCCCTTTAATTTCATTAAAGAATCAAACATCTTTAAATTTTAATATCTGGTTGATACATTTATGATTTCATGTGAATATTTAATGATTCGACCAAACACCATTGATCATGCAATAATCAAATGAATAATTAAACAAGAGATGTGTTTGTCAGAAACACAATGCCCCCTACTGCGCCGCTTTGAAGCCATATATTTGACCTTTGACCTTGAAGGATGACCTTGACCTTTCACCACTCAAAATGTGCAGCTCCATGAGATAAACATGCATGCCAAATATCAAGTTGCTATCTTTAATATTGCAAAAGTTATGGCCAATGTTAAAGTTTTTGGACGGACGCACAGACCGACAGACAGACGGACTGACGGACAGTTCAACTGCTATATGCCACCCTACTGGGGGCATAAAAAAGTATGTATATTCTTTAACACTCAAAACACACATGGAAATTCCAGCTTTCCATGGCAAGACATTAATTTTGATATCATTTGAGACACAAACAATATAACATCTTAGTATTCAATAAATGCAGACAATTGCCCAGTATACAAGAGGTGTAACAACCAGTAACAACTTAACAAAGCAAAATCAACTGCAAGATCATTAAGTTAAATGAGTTTCTCTACAAAGTCCATTAAGGGTGAAAAAACTAAAATTAATTAAATCACTTAAAATTTTATATAAAGAAAGAGAAAATAGTAATCACTTCTATTGAAAGGGAAATTTGTATTTGTTGTTAAATAGAATATGATGTGTAAAATGATCTCTTTTTTTGTTCCAGTTGGTTATTTTTTTTAGTTTGAAGCATTATCAAAGGTAGAGAATTCAAAATATGAAGCAGGTAGTCTGTCAATGAGATTGATTATTGATACCGCAAATTTGATTTTCATTTAGTGCTTTTTCTTTTACTGTTAATATTTAAGCAAGTCAAAACATCTGAAAAATGAAAAACAGAAGTAAATGTAATTAACGCAGAAGATGGAGACAAGATCCTCAACAAGAATATGGCTTGAATCAAAGAAACACTGATGATCTTTTTTTATACACTGCAAAAATAAACCAATCTCATTGCTTGATTAATATAGACATATTTTCAACACAACAAAAGCAATAGAACATTTTGAGATACAGTATTGATGATAATATTAATATTTTGTAATAAATGAGCAATGAGGAGATTTAAAACTCACAAATGATAGTTCAGAGAAGAATAACACTTATTCATTGAAGAAAACAACTTATTGCTTATAAACCTTACATGCAAAGTTAAGAAATAAATAACATAAAAGTTATAAAATAGTTTGATTATCATGAATTAACTTTATATAATGTTCAACTTAAATAAAGTTGACTAAAAAAATGTTTAAATGTGAATTAAGCCTAATGGTAAAATTAAAGCTACAGTTAGTAAAATGTTTAACATGAATGCTGCACAATCACCAAAGCTTATATGAATTTTCCTCAAAACAAAAACATTGCAATACTGAGTATCTATGAAACCGCTACACCCCAGACATAAACCTGTGGTGTTATCTATGATATATATCTTGCACAATATCAATTTTATAGCATGTTAATAACCCTGCATTACTAATTGTCCACCAAAACCTGACACTACTGAATGGTAAATCATTCAAAAGAAATTTACCTGGCTTACACAACTATTCTTATATATTTTGAGCAATGATTGTGGTCTGTGTATTAGAAGTATTAAAGCTACATTGTAAAGTATATGAGCCGTGGGGTGAAATGGGGGTTAAATGCATGTTCGGAAATCGACGTCCAAGATAAGCCTGTGCAGTCCCCACAGGCTAATCAGGGACAACACTTTTCGCCTTAACTGGAATTTTGCTAAGAAGAGACTATCTTTAAAGGTACAATACCATAGAAGAGGAAAGTGTCGTCCCTGACTGCACAGTCTAATCTTGGATGAGGCTTTACCCACATGCATTAAACCCTCTGTTCACAGAGCACGGTCCATATGTTATACAGCAAAAAATGCAAGCAACAGCATGAGAGCTATCTTGTTACAAGGTGATAACATCATAAGTACTTCACGAATGTAATTTATACAATGCATTCAAAACATTACTTTTCATTATTTAACAAGAGATGTGTTTGTCAGAAACACAATGCCCCCTATAAAATTTCAATATATCATTTGGCAGGTTTAGAAATTATCTACCTTTTAAAGCTTACTACTTCCCTTGGATTGTATTTTTTGACTTTTGACCTTGAATGATGACCTTGACCTTTCACCACTCAAAATGTGCAGCTTCATGAGATACACATGCATGCCAAATATCAAGTTGCTATATTCAATATTGCAAAAGTTATGGTCAATGTTAAAGTTTTCGGACAGACGCACAGACTGACAGACAGACGGACAGTTCAACTGCTATATGCCACCCTACCGGGGGCATAAAAACACATAACAATGAACTGAAATATAGATTGACTGGTATGTATGAATCATGGGTAACATTTAATTTTTTAGGTTGGCCATGAAATGATTTTTTGAATGTGAAATCTTTTAGTTCCTGACAATTGTTTTGAACCAGGGTTCCCTCTTTTGATAACCATTGTAACCAGAACAGTATGTAAACTTCAAAATGTCATATTGAACAGTATGTAAACTTCAAAATGTAATATTGAACAGTATGTAAACTTAAAAATGTCATATTGAACAGTATGTAAACTTCAAAATGTCATATTGAACAGTATGTAAACTTCAAAATGTTAATATCTTAACAATTATAGTATAACTATATAAATAGTTTTTTAAGGTTTACTTTTAAGAATATAATTTTTAAAACAAGTTGAGGTTATTATTACAAAAAATAATGAAATAAATTATGAAAATAATTATCCATAAAAATAAACTTCCATATGGGGGTTAACAAGATGTGTTTGTGAAACACAATGTCCCCCTATATGACGTTTGACCTTGAAGGATGACCTTGACCCTTCACCACTCAAAATGTGCAGCTCCATGAGATACACATACATTTCAAATATAAAATTGCTAGCTTCAATATTACAGAAGTGACATTACATGAGCAATTTTGACCCATATATTTAACCTTGAAGGATGACCTTGACCTTTCACCACTCAAAATGTGCAGCTCCACATGCACATGCATGCCAAATATCAAGTTGCTATCTTCAATATTGCAAAAGTATTCATAAAATAAGCGATTTGGGCCACATATATTTGACCTCTGACCTTGAAGGATGACCTTGACCTTTCACCACTCAAAATGTGCAGCTCCATGAGATACACATGCATGCCAAATATCAAGTTGCTATCTTCAATATTGCAAAAGTATTCATAAAATAAGCGATTTGGGCCACATATATTTGACCTCTGACCTTGAAGGATGACCTTGACCTTTCACCACTCAAAATGTGCAGATCCATGAAATACACAAGCATGCCAAATATCAAGTTGCTATCTTCAATATTGCAAAAGTATTCATAAAATGAGCGATTTTGGCCACATATATTTGACCTCTGACCTTGAAGGATGACCTTGACCTTGACCTTTCACCACTCAAAATGTGCAGCTCCATGAGATACACATGCATGCCAAATATCAAGTTGCTATATTCAATATAGCAAAAGTTATTGCAAAATGTTAAAGTTGGCACAAACAGACCAACCAACAGACCAACCAACCAACAGACAAGGCAAAAACAATATGTCCCCCACTACTATAGTGGGGTACGTAATAAAAAATGTACAAATAATTATTCAAATGTACAGCTAATAATAAATAACACAGACAATGCAACTTTGATGCGTATTTTCCAAAATATGAGGTTTTAATAGCGTATCACAGAATAAGGTACAACCAACATGATTGTAAAATAGCTGAGCTTCTAGACATAACAAATAAAGCAACAAATTAGCTGAAATTAACAGTTAAAGCATGTTTTTTTAATTAAAATACAAATTTTTATTACTGAAAACATTATTTCATTTAAATAATGCAACTGGTACAGAGCTACTTCATGACTTTGTTAAATTAAGGATTATTGCTAAAGAAATCTGAACCAAACTTTTGAAACATGAAGTGGAAAAAACACAAAGAAAATTGTAACTTGTTGCTTACTGATACTTCGAAGCCCTTTCATTTATTAATTACATCAATACAAACATGCGTAGATTTACAAACGTTGTAATTAACTTTATTCACAAAATTTTCAAAATTGTAAAACAATTATTTCCAAAAAATATGTCTAAATATACTCTTAAATATATTATGACATTTAAACAAAACGTCCCAAAAACGACATGTTCAGATCCATACAAGGTGTGTCCATCCCTTAGAGCAAGTTAAGCTTTACAAAAAGTAATACTTCCAAAAATATATATGCATTTGGTTATCGCTACACAGTTGCCCATGACAGTGTTGGGATATTGCTCAATGCGTAATGGTACATGGAATAATAATTAAATGAAGACAGAAACTGATGAGGAAAAAACAACATGACTACTGTTTTAAAATAAAATAATGAGCAGAGCAATCTCAATTCAATCTTATTTAAATGCACACATACGTTTAAAAACCAGAAATTATATGTCCTTTACACATACTTTCTTTTCTTTTTCAAAACACTCTTAAATGCATATTAATTTAAACTCAACAAAACAAAGATACCATTTAAAAATATAACATGTTGATATATATTGTATTTAACACGTTGATATACATTTGTGTATATTGTATTTAACTTGTTGATATATATTGTATTTAACTTGAGCAATGAGCAGTGATAACTTGTAAGGAATTTAAATACATCTTTTAATTTAAAAATGAAAATGTCTTTACCTTTCAACCATGTTTATTGAAGTTGTCCAAGCATACTGTATAATGTCTTTGAAAGATTGCTAGTATTTATTTGAATGCAATTTAAAAAATGTATCAAACTTAACAAAACAGAAATATAATATTTTCTCTTCCGAACACATGTCTCTAAGCATACTGAACGTCCTGGCTGGAGGTGGTGTAGTGGTAGTACCAGTAGCGTAGCCTCATAACCACGTCATAGATCAGCCTGCGCACATTGCGACAACCTGTGGACGGACTCAGGGAACATGAGATGTACACGCCCAGGACCAGCAGTACAAACAGCAGCGTGATAAATAAAAGCAGCAGCACAAACCGGGCACACTTCTCCTCTGAAATGGACAAAAATCAAGAATTGTGCATGAAAGCATTTAATTTTTTGCCCATATAATTACGAGACTTGTTCTGTTTAAGGTAATTGCGTAGTGCCGTCTCAGATCTGCAAAGGCAAATCATGAAAGACACTTTCCACCTTTATGGAATTTTTAGTTTAAAGGAAGTCTCTTCTTAACAGAAATTCAGTGCAGGCGTAAAGTGCCGTCCCTGATAAGCCTGTGTCAACTGCACAGACTTATCTGGAACAACACTTTGCGCACATGCATTAAGCCCAGTTCTCCCTATGCCAGGCTCATATATTTTGAGTTCTGAGGCATAGTAATTTAACAACTTGGGATCTTAGCCGGAGTTTTTAAATACCCATGTATAAGAACTACACAGTTGTTCATTGGCCAATGAAGAATGATAATGTATAAATTATTAAGATTTTACTTTGACATAACAAGTAACTGTTGTTTTTGCAACAGACATAAGAACATGATTCATCGCTACTGTGCCCAGAACAGGGGATTATTTCGTATTGTTTATTGGGCAGTTTGATATTTGTATTCTTTGCCTATAGAAATATCAGCGACTTTCTTGTTTCAAATATTAACTGTACATGGGCCAATGCCTTATAAAGCACTCTTGATCGTGTTTTCTGGGCCAACAAGTACTTGTGTCTAGAGAGAAAATCTAAAGATTACTTTCAGATGGGGGAATTAAACCAGAGAAATCCTGATAGCTAGACCATGCCTCAAAGACAGACACATTCTTAGTCATCATTTGTGAAAAACATGTCAGTATTCAGAAGGATTCCTAAACAGTAGATGCTCATGATACCTCGCTCAGCTTCCTCTGGGGGCACCTGGTTCTCATCAAACCGCACCCGCCTGGACCTTTCTGCTGCAAAATAAAATGTCCAAAAATAAAACCCATAAAAATACACCATATATACCAGCCCTAATAATAAATACTTTCTTTAGCTTAATGACAGCATTAAACTTCACAAAATTTGTTAGTAAAACAATAACAAGAGGGCCATGATGGCCCTGTATCGCTCCACTGTTTTTTCTTTCCGAAAAAAACGTGCAATGCGCATGGGTTGAAATGTACTCAAGCATGTGACTTTCTCTTTCTATCCCTCGTCCCACTGGGCGTTTAAAGTTGGAAGGGTGAGCATTTTTATATATGGAAAAAGTTACTACCGTGTTAACTAAACAGACGTAAAAGCCCGGGAATTGTTGCACAGGTCCTTTGCTTATAACGCAGGTACATTTATCTCTCCAAAAGATATTGTCGTTCTTTCTATTTCACATATTTTAGATGCTGAAGATCAAATCTACGCATTTGATTTGAAATGAAACAGATTCACAAGACCCATAGGAATCAAAATGCCTTAACCCTTTACCAAACGACACATTTTGACTTTCCCAATTTGAAAGAGGTTGCAGACGTCAATTAAATTAAAATGGAATATGAAGGAAATGATAAGGTAGGGTAGAAATAATTGTGATAAAAGGAGAAATTGCTCATCAACCCACACATCCCTAAGTCCAACAGGCCTGAGAATATTATGATAATCTAAAGATTATTTCTTTATATTTATAAATATATTTAATTAAGTAATACATTTGACTTCTAAGATCAATTCATAACTTATATTAAGAAAATTATAAAATGGTCAGAAATATATATGGATTATTGAGCAATTGACAATCATATCCACAATTCATGAGTCACGATTCACAAATGGAACAATGAATCATTAGTTATTATAAAGCAGCATATACGATAGTTAAGAACATTGCACTTCATTAATTTCAACACCTTCTCTTGGATACAAAGTTTGAGTTTACCGTGCAGTATCATATATTGACTTTTCTTGAAATAATTATGTTCATGAAAGTTGTGTTTTTAAAATCAATAATATATTATTAAACTGGTTTGAACACTACAAAAAAGACATGAAATTAACATTTCATCCAAAATATTTTCATCCGGATATATGGTCACTTTCGACATATTTAAAACCCGACTTTTTTCAGTTTATAAGAAAAACATTCATAACACATGTTCTTACTTCAATGCCTTTGTAAGCAGTCACCATCTGACCTAAAATGGCACTAAATGACAGGGTTTTATCTCATGTTTAAAAGATGTTGATGTTGTTGTTGGTCACAGCCAAACGGCCGCAGTAATCTCCACTGGTAAAGGTCATATGTTCAGTTTTGTAACCCCCGGGGCCGGGTCAAATTTGAGCCCAGGGGAATAATTTTAACAAATTTGGTAGAGGACTATTAGATATCACTACATATTTAGTAGCCCTAGGCTCTTTAATTAAGAACAAGAAGATTTTTAAAGTTTGCACAAAATAGGCCTTATTTAAGCGTATGTTCATTTTTGTGACCCCTGAGGCAAGGTCAAATTTGTTCCCAGGGGCATAATTTGAACAAACTAAGTAGAGAACTATTAGATGTCACTACCTACTGAATTTGGTAGAAATAGGCCCAATGGTAATGGACAAGAAGATTTTTATAGTTTGCACAAAATGGGCCCAATATAAGCATATGTTCAATTTTGTGACCCCTGGGGAACGGTCAAATTTGATCCCAGGGGCTTAATTTGAACAAACTTGGTAAAGGACTATAAGATGTCATTACATACCAAATTTGGTAGCCCTATGCCATACGGTTTTCGATTTTTTGACCCCCCCAGGGCAGGGTCAAATTTGACCCCAGGGGCATAATTTGAACAAACTTGGTAGAGGACTATAAGATGTCACTACATACCACATTTGGTAGCCCTAGGCCCAATGGTTATGGACGAGAAGATTTTTAAAGTTTTCACAAAATAGGCCTTATATAAGCAAATTTTCAATTTTTTGACCCCCCGAGGCAGGGTCAAATTTGACCCCAGGTGCATAATTTGAACAAACTTGGTAGAGGACTATAAGATGTCACTACATAGCAAATTTGGTAGCCCTAGGCCCAATGGTTATGGACAAGAAGATTTTTAAAGTTTGCACAAAATAGGCCTTATTTAAGCAAATTTTCAATTTTTTAACCCCCCGGGGCAGGGTCAGATTTGAACCCAGGGGCATAATGTGAACAAACTTGGTAAAAGACTATAAGATGTCACTACATACCAAATTTGGTAGCCCTTGGCCCAATGGTTATGGACAAGAAGATTTTTAAAGTTTGCACAAAATAGGCCTTATATAAGAAAATTTTTAATTTTTTGACCCCCCGGGGCAGGGTCAAATTTAACCCCAGGGGCATAATTTGAACAAACTTGGTAGAGGACTATAAGATGTCACTACATAGCAAATTTGGTAGCCCTAGGCCCAATGGTTATGGACAAGAAGATTTTTAAAGTTTGCACAAAATAGGCCTTATATAAGCAAAATTTCAATTTTTTGACCCCCCGGGGCAGGGTCAAATTTGACCCCAGGGGCATAATTTGAACAAACTTGGTAGAGGACTATAAGATGTCACTACATACCAAATTTGGTAGCCCTTGGCCCAATGGTTATGGACAAGAAGATTTTTAAAGTTTGCACAAAGTAGGCCTTATATAAGCAAATTTTCAATTTTTTTACCTCCCGGGGCAGGGTCAAATTTGACCCCAGGGGCATAATTTGAACAAATTTGAAAGAGGTTCACCACAGGAACATTCCTTATAAATTTCATCAAGTTAACGCACAGACGCACGGACGCACACACGACGGACACAGGACCATGACATAAGCCCCGCTGGCCTTTGGCCAGTGGAGCTAAAATCAATAGACAGGTTCCATTTCTCCCAAGTAACCACTCTACCAATGTTCACAGGGGCGTAGGTAATGGGGAGGTCTGTCCGTCCGTCTGTCCGTTCGGAGCAATATCTTGGAAGTGCTTTGACAGATTTCATTGAAACTTGGTATGAGTATATATATGGATACTAGGATGATGCACGCCAAATGGCATTGTACACCATCTGTTAATAACGGAGTTATGACCCTTTGTATCTTGAAAAAATGTTTGAGTGTCAAATATAACACTTTTGTGTCCAGAAGCATATTGGCGGGGGATAACAATTCAACGAATTTGCTTGTTATCATTAATATTTAACACATAATTTATTACATTAACAATGTTATTCTTTTCAGAGCCGGGACCTTGCATCCACCTCCCCAATGTTTGGAGGTTAGCTACGCCCCTGATGTTCATGCTGGTACGTAAAATATCCGCATGAAGGTAAAATATATGGTGTAGAACAAATTTATAGATACAACTAGTGCTGCAACAATATACCGGTATATCGGTATATATCGCAATACGAAATCCGCATATTGTATTGCGATACGATTTTCATCATACCGGTACGAAAATTTTACAAAAATTCATTCACATTTCGTCCAGAAAAGCCATCCGAAATAATGATAACAAGGTAAACAAAACAAAGCAGTGTAAATATTTTTTTTCGTAAAAATAGCATTCTGAAAGTTTATTATACGGAGTAGCGTTGTTACATCGGAGCATTCGTTCGATGCTTTTGAACAGATTATCGTTGAATTATTGCGCACAGCTGTAAATGTTTTGTTTGATTCTGAATTGAGCATTATTAAATTTGTAATCCGAATTGCGGAAATACGCTTCCAAATTTTACTGCTAATGCGACAATAAAAAATTCTAGCGTCAAATAAAAAGTTCTTTATTCTTTGTCTCAATAAAAAGCGCGCGAAAATTATACAGACATGTAGAACGTTGCATGGAAAGTATGGGTGTATTTTGTGTTGTATAAAAACGGGAACATCACGTCAGGTGAATTACGCGTGTTCAGTGGAAAAAAACGCCCCGGTTGGACGTTATTTCATCACATCTTAAATAGTAACGAATGCCAAAATGTATTTGATACTTAAGAAAATTTGCGAATGTTTGTGTTTCTTGTTATTCTTGAGCACATTTATAGTAAATATATACCAGAATTTGCTTTAAAACTGGAATATACGGGATTATTGGATAATTGGCAAGTTATAAATTTGGTACAAGTTAGCAATATATTGCGATATATTGCAATACAGGTTTTTGAACTGACAATATATTGCAATACGGTTTTTGGCGTATTGTTGCAGCACTAGATACAACCACATGAGACCTTTGACCTGTTGACCTTAAAATCAACTTTGAAATCCTAGTAAAATTGGGTATGCTATTGCAATAATTATTTATTAATTAGTACATTTGTATTAAATTATTTGGTTTTCCTAAGTAAAATTGTCTCTGCTGTAGAGCCTTTGATAATCACATGGTGAATGCGGATGTATGGATTGCATCTACACTTTCACCAACAATACAAATTGCATGGATCTGGTATAATGTGTACAAACAATCAGACTGGGAATCATAAGGGGAGGTCACTTATACTCTGAATGTTGCTGAACTTTGTAAGAGTTTCTTATCATATTATATGATTTTATGCAATTATTGTGACACATGCTCTTCTGTAAATAAACATCAAGTGTTGCAGACTTATGACAAGAAACTCGAGGGCCTATACCCAGTATTTAAAAAAAAATACGAATAACCTTGACCAGTACTTCCCTACAATGTTTCAAATGTGTAAACAAATGATCAATTTAGTTGACAAATTATGGGTTTATATTCAAGAGGTTAACAATACTCCATTTTTCTTAAATCCTTGGACAAACTTTAAATTGAAGAGATAATGGTTAATTACTTCACCTCATATCATAATGTATTGGTTGCTTTTCATTTTAGTTTTGTAAATTCAGCAAAGCATTAAGAGTTATCTACCTTCCACAGTACTCTTCCTCTTTCTCAAGATGGAGGTTGGTTCAGTGGTGGAAGAGCTGGCAGGTTTTATCTCCCCTGACAAATCCAGTTTCTCTGAAGGGTCGTATTTGCCCATAGATTCTGTCAAAACAAATGCGAGAAAAGGAATAAAAATATAATTAAGAGGAATAAATTGGTTGATTACACATACAAGTAGTAAATAAAAACGAAGTTTGTTACAAATTTTGTTTCGCTTTTGAGAAGGATTTTGTTAATATATTTTTAGGAGTGGATACTTATTTTTAACCCTCAAAAAATAAGAGAGCCGGCCAACAACACTTTCTTGTGAAGTTAAACTGCCATAATGACCCAACAGAATTCAATATTTACATTACATTTAAATAAATGCAGTTTACCGGTGTACTGGACTTTCCCAACCTCTGCGTAGACTGTGGCAAAGAAATCGAGGGTTTGCTGCACAATTGGATGTCCATCACCGTACACTTTCTGTCGTAACTTAGTCGCCTTTCCTGCATACTCCAGAGCCAGCTGGGGTCTGTAATAGACCGGTCTGTAAAGGACACATACATATACCATACTAGATCAATACACTGCCACTCCAATATTACCTAGTGTCTGGGGTCCAAGCATCAAATTTGCGTTACATATAGAAATGCGTTATAGAATTGGTGATCAGAATGGCCAATGTATGTTGACATGTTATCATTTTATGTGCCAACATATATATAAACATTAGTGTATCTTTTTAAAAAATACATAACTAGGGATTAAAGTATAAAGAGCATACAGTGATTTTTTTAGTCAAGTTCATCCAACACTTACGTCCAAAGCTTTTGAATGGCTGAACCCATTGTCGATCAAATATAATCGTGTGTAACACATAACATATTCTAAAAGAAAGGAAAGCACAAAGATAACATACTGCTTTTCATCCATACAAAGTCTTGCAAGTTGTTCGTATTCTGTGGCGCGCAGTGCGTCTATATCAATGTCCTTGACCTTTTCACCTGTAGGGTCACCAGCTGCCATGGCTTCTTCTGCATTGAACAGACAAACTTGTATTTGAGCTGCATCATATGAAAATTAGACTTATACTGTACGCCTATCTGCGGGATGGATAGAACTGCAGGCAAAGTTGTTTTACCAAGTTATTCTTACCTTTAGGACATGGGTCTGCGGGTGTTTGAATAGAATCAAACAAATAAAGTGCATAAATACTAATATAGTATTATGTACACATAAAATATTTTCTGTATAATTATGCTATAACATTTACTGATGTATCTGTATTTCTTGAATACCAGTATTTAACTTATTATTGCTATCTTGTTCATTCTTAAAGAAATTTTCTTGGTACATTTTTCAGAAAAACAGTTGTACAAAATGCAAGGACTCAAACTGACCGATGTGTTTTTGCAGTTCGGAGTCGTCAATGAGTACACTTTCATAGTACAGCTTCTCAGCCTGGATGAAACTGACTGCTTTATCATCTATATGACATGTTAAGGAATACGGAGTAATACAGGTCTTAAATTAATATATTAAACAAGATGCTGCTTTCAATAAACACATATGCCCTAAGAGAAAGACTTGTCAATATTGCATCATAGGACCAATTTGAATAAAACATAGTCTCAAAGTAGGTCAATTTGAAAGTCAAAATGCATCCAAGAAAGTACCAAAGCCTTGTAAGGTGAATTATAAAGGTTAGATGGCCTTTATTAAAGAAATTGCGAAATAAATTTGAATTGTGTACACGAACAAGTTAACTTTCATAATACATGATGTTCATTCTATTAACTTTGTTAGCACCTGTCAAAAATATTAAATATCTTTCAATTCATTATTAAGGATACATTCATCCCGACTGAAGTAAATATCAGCAATCTGAAACAGAAGAAAGAAAGTATTGCTTTGCAGAGAAACTACTTACTAGTTGTACAGTAGGCACTTATTGAAAGCATAGATGGTACAGAATATGGCCAGAATCTATCTGACAGGTTATGCTTCCCTGCACTTAATTATCATAAACTGTCAGGTAATAGGGAAAAAAACAAATCTGGGGCTTCTATAATGCCTACTGACTTCATCAACTTAATTTACAACACCCCTAGATAACACTGGATTTTACTGACATATTTAATATAAGAGCCCACAATACTATTGCTTTTCACTTTAGTTATACCTCTAAAGGAACATCAGTACTGGCTGGTACATTTGTTCCATAGATTAAGTTGAACAATTAATGTGGATATATCAATTAGTATATCCCTTTCCCACTCAGAATCAAATTGAAAATGGCTACAAATTATAATAGTTTTGCATCAATTGATTTGGCTGGATTTTCTATCATGAGGTCTTTTGATACTTATACACAGTACTATACTGTACTGTGAGCAAGAACAAGAGCACCGCATAACGGGTGCCACGCTCGGCTTCGGGTGCAGTTTTGTATAAATGAAAGCTTGTCAGATTTTTTTTTTTTTAGAGGTCACAGTGACCTTGACCTTTGACCTAGTGACCCCAAAATGGGTGTGGCGTGTAGAACTCATCAAGGTGCATCTACATATGAAGTTTCAAAGTTGTAGGTGGAAGCACTTTGATTTTAGAGCCAATCTTAAGGTTTTAGCACGACGCGGACAGCGGACGTAGTAATAAGAGTACACTAATATTAACTAGAAACAATAGAAGAGAAGAGACTTCTAGTTGTACTATGTTTATAAAAGAAAATAAAATATTATTCCTTTAGAATAACATTTCTCATAAAACCTGTAAAGTAACTGGATAACATGGCATATTAATTTTAGATGTTAAGGTTACGCCTCGTTACTTTTTGGCAATGACAAGTGGAATTGAAAGACAAAAGTCTGACAAAAAAAGTGGATTTAAAAGCCCATGTTGATCCTTACAAGTGCACAACTTAAAGTTCAAATGTTGTTAATTAAAAAGTTAACAGTTTAAAAGTTACCCCTAAACAGTTTTTTTGTGATTCAAGATTGCCTATAAGGACAAATGTACATGGTGGTATATCCCTCCCAACTACTGAATTAAACTTGGAAAGTATAATATATGTATAAAAATCTTACATTTCTCAGGCACTGTGGTAGCAAGGCAAACCGGGAGTCCTGTTTAAGGCCAACCAAACACCTCAGGTAACACTTCAGTGCTTCGTTTTTCTCGCCAACTTTATCATGCTTCAGGCCATCTTCAAACATCATTGTTCTCCCTTCGTCATCAAGATGCGGTTCTGTGCCCTCGCCCGCCCCATCTGGGTAGTAGAGAGAGCGCACATTTCGTACATACATGAAGTTGCCATAGCACAGTTTTGGGCTCTCTAGCAATAATAGGCTATTCACAAAGGCATTTGATATAATATCCATAATTGGAGCTGGAACTGTCTTGCAACCACTTATTATTCAAATTTCATATAATAAGATTATTATTCACAGCATTATTATCTTAATAGCATTTCAATCCATTGCCATTTCACATGCAAGCAGTAAGAAAATCAAGATTGACACTCTTATTCAATTTAAAACAACAGCACTTGTTCAAAATCTATTTTGGCTATAAGTAAAACAACAAAAACTGAAATGGACTTGCAATTTCATTTGCATACTGTATATACAATTTATATGCATGGAAAACAAAGATCACCAATCCTATAGATAATCAATAATCATTTATAATCATCAGTTGCACACCTCACATTGATAGCAATCAGGCTCACACTTCCTCACCTATCAGAGAGAAGCAGCAGCCAATAATAGCCTACAGGCAGTAGGTAATTCACACATCTTATGGCAGGAGATGATAAGTGGATGGGGACAACAGCCTAATTACTTTCCAAAAGTAAGATAACACTGCTGAGTCTCATATACGAACATACAGGGAATTAAATGATGTCAGCAAAAGGATTTTACTCTAACTCTTTAACTCTTTACTCATGCATACTTGAATATTTAGCAATATACATTTATTTTGGTCAATTAATTCGAAATATAAACTTAATTCAACTAAAAGGTATCATAAAATGTGATTTTAAATGTTGTTAAATGCAATATTTCGTGGAAGAAAAACTACCCCAGGCCATTATTATGATTCACAAATAGTAACAGCCAAATAACTAATTAACAGAGCTTTCTTTAGAGACATTCATGGTATAGATGGGTTAAAAGCAAAACCAGCTTTGTACAAAAGGTCCTGCTTTCATCACAATTAACATATAAAAAACATTTTTTAACATGGAAATACATCTCTGAAAACAACAACATAATCAGAACGCTATATTAATAAAATTTTATTCTCACCACTATTTTCTTGAGATTCTTCTTCTACATCAGTAATGTCTGTACTCTCCTCCGCAGTTTGTTCTTCAGCAGTTCCATTTGCACCTTCCTGTTTGGCTTTTTTAGAAACATCTGTTCCAGCGTCTACATTAGTTATTGCTTCTGTGTCACTTTCATTCTTTGCCTCTGTGATGTCAGCAGTTTGATGCTCTTCAGTATTGGGTTTAAGTGTTTCCACAAAGTCTGCCTTAGCCTCTGCCCCAGCTACAAGCCTTTCATCCCCTGCAACCACTCTTTCACTAGTTGGAACAGGATCTGTCACTTCCTTCTGGTTTTCTGAGACATTGTCAGGCAATTTTTCCATTTTCAATGTCCTGCAAAGCACCATATTTAAAGGATCATGCAGATAAATGTATGTATTAAACCTAAATATTCACCAGTAAGCTATAGAATATGTGAACTTTTAGACTTGCTTTGGATGTATTTCTTTTATTGTGATTATTCTGAATAACTTGACAAAAATCATATCATTAAAAACTATTCATTATCTGTATTTAAATATGCCACATTATTATAATAACGAAACATTTATAACTGACTGATAGACCCCAAATTTGATAGGCTTCTTTCTTTCCTCCTGTGTAACCAGCTTTACATTCATTATTGCATAACCTTGATCATGTTTCCTAGATAAACTGCAGATATGAATTGCTCTACTGACAGAACGTTGACCATCTGACTGATGGACAGGTGGAAAACTAAATGCCCCTTCTTTTAAGTGGATATAATAAGCATGCCTATTAATGTGATGTGAAAAAAAAATATTTTGATTTAAATTTTGAGATCTCAATCAAATAAAATCATAATATAATCATAAACTGAAAGAATATGCATTTCAGAATAAAAACGACTTTTAAGAAGAGTTATATTTTGTGGTTAAGCTTGGCTAAAAAACACTACTTTTAACTCAAACAAATACAATTCTAACAACCATCATCAACAGCTGAAAGAATATTAGACACTTCAGATTGAAAGTCACTTTAAAGAACAAATAGATGAAAAAAACACTTAAATAATTGCATAATTTCTAATCTGTTAAAGATTAAAATCAAAATTTATAGTATGCAAGATTACCAGACAATTCAATTGTTGAAAAATGTGAGAGTGGTGTATGTTTTACTTTGGAATTGAGCATGTCCTTATCACTGGGACCTTTAAAAAACTCATGTACAGCACCATGGTCTGCACAATAGCAAAAAAATAACTTGAATAAAAATACACATAATAAATTGTATAACAACAGTCAAGACATTGCTTCATTTGTCAAAAATAATGATATGCCTGCCTTAAAGGGACCTTTTCATAAATGTTGTCATTAAATGCTTTAAATTGATAATCGTAAACAGTGGCAATAAATAGCATCAGTAAAAAACAAACAACAAGAGCTGTTACCATAAGGATGACTTATGCCCCCTATAAACGCTTGATAGAAGTTATGAGCTTTTTTCGAAACCTAAACGCAGATTTCGTCACCTAAACGCGGACCCTAAGTTCAAGGTCAAGGTCACAGAGGTCAAATTTTTTGAGTGTATGGAAAGGCCTTGTCCATATACACATGCATACCAAATATGAAGCTTATATCTCAAGGGACATAGAAGTTATGAGCATTTTTCGAAACCTAAACGCAAAGTGTGACGGAGAGACAGTGCGATCACTATATGCCCTCCTTCAGGGGCATAAAAATAAAATTAAAGAAAAAAAAAAGTAATCCTCAACTGGGCTCAAACTTGTTGCAATAATTTAACTCTCAGCTTTATAACCCAAAGGATTGCTGAGAAATGCAATTATTTTCCAAATTGGATAAACTTGATCACAAATGACTTATGCAAGGGTTAAGGAACACTGAAACTGCAAAAACTTATAAATCAATGTTTACCAGCCTAAACCTCAAACCCATGAAAGTGGTATCATTTAAGCACAAAATAATTGCTTTTTATTTACCACCATATTGTTAAACTGTAGCAATGTTGCCAGGGCCCTCAATCCATTTTAGGGGAAGCGGGTCGCTACCCATAGCAGGGGGAATTTTCGCGGCGTTTCCCTTTTGGGGGGATTTTTTACTTACTCTCTAATTATAACATTTGTACATGTTTGCACTATATTGATTGCTTTTTTTTCATAATTTATTATGTTTGACAAGATTAAATAAAAATAGAATTGAGATATAATAATCATGAGACACATCTATCTAAAAAAAAACGAAAAAAAATATTTATTTTTTTTTTTTTTAGGGGGAATTTTTCCCCCAAAAAGGAGAAAAAAGTATACTTTTCAGGGGGGGGGGGGGGGGGGGGGGGGGAATGCGGCCGAATTTCGGCCGTGGATTTGACAGATTGAGGGCCCTGGTTGCCGACTTAAAGTGGCGCTACAGGTTAGGTCGCAGTACACCAATTGCTTTTCGTTTATTTAATTAGATAAAGGGACATTGTGACACTCTGCTTGTAATATCAATCAAAATGTGAAATTAAAACGTACTATTAAAATATTTTATGAGCATCATTACAGGTTGTAGAACTCACACCAAGAAAATCTACATCTTGAGAGCTTCATTGGCCGTGACATGAACTAAGTGTAATGTAGCCTTAGTCGATAACGATATCGTACATTCCACTCTTCCAAATTTCAACATAAAATGTCAACAAGAATAGTGTGTTGAAACATTGTTGTGATTTTATGGTGTATGCAAAGGATAACAGCAATACAGTAGGTTGCCATTCAGGTAAATTTAATGTGTTTTTGAAGATTACTTATTGCTATCCTCAATTTGTCAGAATGATGCCTGTTTAGGGATTCGCACTGATCAGCTGCGGAGGACTGCAATTGTGGTTATGAAGGCGTGCATAGGACTCCCAGAGCCATCAGGCAAACATTATCAAAGGCTCTGGCAGTCCGTTTATATGACATAGGCTCAAACCACTGGCCCTTGGAGTAAAAATCTACCACTTAAACCACTAGGCCTTCAGTACTCATACACTACATAGAGTAGTGTATTGTATACTGTATTTAAACAATCCTGGTAATGTCACAAAATATAATGCTAACAACAGAACTCTCCAAATTATTCAATTTGTTTCGTGTTTGTAACGCTTGATAACGCTTGATAATTGTCAGGTTTTAAATCGTCAAAAAATGCATACAATGGACATTTTAGGGCATGGTTGATGTTCAGTATTACTGTTTTCACGCAAATATCATATCATAACAACAATAAATATGTACATATCTGAAACGTGAAAAGGTCCCTTTAAATGGCACTGTAGTGAAATAAGGTCACTTCCAACAGCCTTGCTGTTGGGATAGCTCTTTAGCGACGTGGTTAAAGTGTCTGACTACCACTCTGGAGGTCGTGGGTTCAATCCCTGGCTTGAACTCAGTATTTACACATTAATGGCGACGAGGCAAGAAAAAAGAACTGTGAATGCCGGAATGGGTCTGAGCTGTTAAATGGTTTCGGGGAGGGCCTGATGTGGATGCAAGACATGCTGTAGTGGGCGTGTCTGGGCCTTGAAACATTAAAAGGGGGAGCAGTGTAGTGAAATAAGGTCACTTCCAACAGCCTCGCTGTTGGGCTAGCTCTTTAGCGACGTGGTTAAAGTGTCTGACTACCACTCTGGAGGTCGTGGGTTCAATCCCTGGCTTGAGCTAAGTATTTTCACATTAGCACTCAAATCACGTATGTTCACGAATTTATTTCAATTTTAAGAAAATGCAGAAATAATTTATTTTCTCTAAAGTGCATATTCTTTTCAACTGTCTTTGACACTTTAAAAACAATATGATAATGCTACACATCATGACAAAATGAGTCTTGGCCCTTCGCCAGATGAACTGCGTCACTCTTAAAACAACAGTGTTCATTCTATTCCCATTATAGATTTATTGATGCATCTGGGATGGCATAATTCATATTTAAGTTAGGATTTTATTACCGTGTAAGACCCTTTATCCGTAACAAGTGAAGTTTCTAGGTAGCTCCGCCATATTGTAAATAACGGTGACCAGTGGTTAGTGTTATATGCAGACGCGCATAACAGTTTGAATTCAGAAAACAGATTTTTTGTGCAGATTGTGTATCACGTGATGTACAGCGGGAGGTGTATATTTTGCGGCACTATTAGAATTTGTAATGCAGATTTTTAGTGCAGATTATGATGAAACCCTATTCGTCTGCGTCAATAATGTGTCGTAGAATTGTGGTTTATAATAGCGTTATAAAAAAAGATTGAGTTCTGAATACAGATTTATAGTGCAGATTGTGTAACTTCTATTTGCATGTAAGCGTTAAAGGTAGAGGTGCACAACAGATTGAGTTCTGAATACAGATTTATAGTGCATTGTGTAACTTCTATTTACATGCTTCTATACGATCTTTGCAAGTTTTATACGCGTGGTATAGCGTTGGGGAACAAATGAGCACCTATAAATCTGTATCCAGATAACTTTCACATCGTGCTTATACGATTTAATTCTGGATTATACGAGATAGTTGCCTTTGATCTGTGTACATTGAAATGCGCGTATACGGTCTAAAGGCCCACTCTCACTATGATGCCGGTGGAGCCCCGACGCGTGATCCGGGATCTACCGGGATGAACCGGGGCTCTACCGGGATGAACCGGGGACGACAGGGATGAACCGGGGACGACCAGGGACAACTGGGGCTCCACGCTCCACCGGGTATTAAAATGTTAACCTGCGGGATGAACCGGTAGTTACCGTGAAGGACCGGCATCGATTGGCGCGGCACCGGGAACAACCGGGACGGCACCGGGAACAACCCGGACGGCACCGTTGCTCCACCGTGGCCCATACAGACTCCGGCAGAGCTACAGCAACGCCCCGGTTGTCGCCGGTGGTGCCCAGGTGGAGCCCTGGTGAATGCCGGCAGAGTCCCGGTATAGCCAGGTTCATTGGTAAACCGGCGCTCTGCCGGGACGCCACCGGCACATCGGGGCTCCGCCTGGTCATTACCGGCGACGACCGCGATTAAACCGGGGCGTTGCCGTAGTTCTGCCAGGGTCTGTTGCCATGATAGCCCCGGTGAGTCTCGGCGGAGTTACGGTAGACCGAGGCTTTGCCGGAACGCTGCCGGCTTTTACCGGGGCTCCACCTGGGCATTACCGGCGACAATCTGGGCGCTGCCGGGGCTTCACCGGGATAAACCGTAGCTTGTTCGGGGTTGACCGGGACTCTGCCACATTCAGGTTTAATAATGATGAGTATCTGTTGATCTGCATCCAGTTAACATTCAAATGCGCATATATACGGTCTTACTTGCATTACAAAGCTAAAGGAACCTTATCAATGTGCATCAAGTCGATATATTAAGGTGGCTTATTCGCAAGTAATTGTATTAAATAACTAATGACATTATATTTATCTTCGTCCATACAATGTTCGCATGGCTTGAGACGTATTAAAAAGCATTGTGGAACTTATGGACGTCTATTAATCTGCGTATAGACAACGATTACATCGTGCGTATACCATCAAACTAAGGTTGTTCACGGACCGTTTTACGTCACAACTGAATACATTTTACACTTACTCTTGCATGTTTAATTTCCATTACATGGATCGCGATTTTAATTAAAATAAAAATACTTTAGTCGCAATTAAAGCAGTATAAGAATGCATATGGATAAGGATTGCATTACTTATTTAATGCCATAAATTAAGATGTTCGTGTCGACTGAGCGCAAATGTATATGGAAAAATCCCATACAATCCCCGATTGTAACCGTATACGCGCCCTCCGAGTGCTGTCGTAACGCATGCAGATTAATAGGACTTATTAGTTTTCCGTCAAATTTAAAATCCATATAAAAACCTGTGAAATACACTGTGAAGGTTGTTGGCATGCAATGCATAAGGATTAATAGGGTATCACAAGTTCCCCGTTGAAATTAGATCCATAAAAGAATCTGATAGGATGCGTTGAAACGCATGCAGATTTATAGGGTTTCATTGGTTGTCCGTCGCAAGTAAACTTTATAAGAATCTTAGAAATGCCATGTGAATGTTGTCGAAACGCCAGCAGATTTATAGGGCTTTATTATTTTTCTTTCGCAAACCAATCACATATAAAAACCTGAGATATGCCTTGTAAAGTTTATCGGACGCATGCAGATTGTTCGGGCTTCAGTAGTTATCCGTCGCATGAAACCAAAATCGGAACCTGCTCAGACTTTGGACCTGGACGCTGATGATTAGGGACTCACTACGTTTTAAATGCAATTAAGAGATTATAGCATACGGGATAAACACTTATAAATCTTCAATGCTGTCGGAACACATGCAGATTGATAGGGCTGCAATAGTTTTCCGTCGAAATCAACCACATATAATTCAAAGAATCTTCTTAGATTGTTTAGACGTAAATAAGGTGTTCATATGGCATTTAATGGAATAAAGCCCGTATAAGCATTAGTTTAATAATATCTTTTAATATAGCATAGAGACCGTATAAGAATACGGGAATGTCAACTGGGTGAGATTATAGGGCTTCATTTGTTATCAATTGCAATTTAAAAACATATTGAAACATCTGAAGATTGTACGGATGTATATAAAATTATAAATATAGTTTATTAAATAAACATCATACCATAAGCAGACAAATAATGTTTATTTAATGTTAATTAAATCAAATTCATACAATTAATAGTTGTAGTCGGCATCTAGATAGATCTGTTCCGGAGAATACACCTGCATACAAACTTAAAATACTCAATTTCTGATGACGCATACACACTGGGATATACACTCAATGACAGTCTGCTCTATACGATATGTTATGCACGTCTGCACATAACATCAACCGTGACCAGTCGACCGAAAAAAATTACGGTGTTACAGTAGATTATTTCTGGTCAGAAAAGTGCGAACAGGTTAACTGCTTAAAAAAGTGTCAACACAGTTTCCTAACAGTTTATAAAACCGAAGTAAATATCGCATTTTCGTTTTATTCATATAAATGATGCATTGAAGCAATTTCTTTCAATCTACTTGTCATCAGTTTTATGCTAATAAACTAAAGTATGAAATCTCTTCAGTTAATTCGTACCCTGATCAGTGATTACCCTCGTCAACTCGTACCAATCTACAACTACGGTATACTCCCGAAAAATCAATTACGATTATAATTGGGAGGCGCGTTGTCAGGGAAACCAGTGTTAGTCAGTTTAAAAGTGCAACTAAAAGAGAAAGTATTTAACATATATACAGTAAAGTAACAACATTCCAGAAATGCAGAGTTAGGTTACAAATAAAAACAGGGGATACAACTTAGAATTTTACCTCCATGAGTCTCGCTTTGAAGGAAAGTGAGATCGGGCTTGATTTGACCGGGTATGGGAGACAGTTCCAATACCTTATAGTTCGGGGAAAGAAGGAATTCATGTGATACTGGTTGCGTGATTGGGGGATTAAAAAGTTTAAGTTTCTTGTAGGGGTAAAGTGACAGTGGTCCACGTTGACTACAGTAGCAGGTGGTGAGTTTTGCACAGCATTATGAGGGAGTTGGTCATGCGGAGGTGGAGACGGAAGTTCCCATGAAGGGTCTGTAACATATGGGTGACACTACTGGTGTATGCATCATTTATGACATACCAGGCTGCTGCTCGTTGGACCCCTTCTAATTTATCAGCCAAGTATTTTTGCAAGGGATGCCACACAATTGAACAATATTCAAGTTGTGGGCATACGTATGTGGTATAAGCAGCTTCTTTAAAGTAAGCAAACCAGTATAATTTATTATTAAGCTCTGTGTTCTAAAATGAATACAATTGTGCATTGATTATGTAAGTGGAGCTATAGATACATTGTCCTTAATGGGGACATTTTTTCAAATAAGAACTTATCAGGTGGAGAGTTTGGTATTGTTCACAGGCTCTTTCGCCCAAGCTTTTTTGGCCGATTCCAAAAAATAAGTTTGACTCCGCCCCAAGTTTATTTAGCCCGAATTCAACCAGACTTATTCAGCCCTATATTTAATTACACACATTCTTTAATCTTAATTGATTAAAGGGGTTATAAATTATTGGTTTGTTTATTGCTTTTGATTTATAATAATTATAAAGGTTTTTATGATGCATATTTGTTTGATATTTGTTAGCTTTTTTATGCCCCCCTTCGAAGAAGAGGGGCTATATTGTGTTGCACATGTCGGTCCGTCCACCGAATGGTTTCTGGATGATAACTCAAGATTGCTTATGCCTAGGATCATGAAACTTCATAGGCACATTGATCATGACTCGCAGATGACCCCTATTGATTTTCAGGTCACTAGGTCAAAGGTCACAATGACTCGAACCAGTTAAACGGTTTCCGGATGATAACTCAAGAACGCTTCCGCCTAGGATCATGAAACTTTATACGTACATTGATCATGACTTGCAGATGACCCCTATTGATTTTCAGGTCATTAGGTCAAAGGTCAAGGTCATGGTGACTCGACACAGGAAAATGGTTTCCGGATGATAACTCAAGAACGCTTACGCCTAGGATCATGAAACTTCATAGGTACATTGATCATAACTTGCAGATGACCCCTATTGATTTTCAGGTCACTAGGTCAAAGGTCAAGGTCACTGTGACTCGACACAGTAAAATGGTTTCTGGATGATAACTCAAGAAAGCTTACGCTTAGGATCATGTAACTTTATAGGTACATTGATCATGACTCGCAGATGACCCCTATTAATTTTCAGGTCACTAGGTCAAAGGTCAAGGTCACAGTGACTCAACTTAGTAAAATGAATTCCTAATGATAACTCAAGAATAATTAGGCCTAGGATCATGAAACTTCATAGGTAAATTGATCATGACTGGCAGATGACCCCTATTGATTTTCAAGTCACTAGGTCAAAGGTCAAGGTCACAGTGACAAAAAACGTATTCACACAATGGCTGCCACTACAACTGACAGCCCATATTTCATTTATTGTATGTGTGTGTCCAAAAACTTTAACCTTGGTTAAAGTTTTATAACTGTCAAGGTCACAGTGACTCGAAACAGTGACTTGATGATAACTCAAGAATAATTAGGCCTAGGATCATGAAACTTCATAGGTACATTGATCATGACTGGCAGATGACCCCTATTGATTTTCAGGTCATTAGGTCAATGGTCAAGGTCACAGTGACACAAAACGTATTCACACAATGGCTTCCACTACAACTGACAGCCCATATGGGGAGCATGAATGTTTTACAAACAGCCCTTGTTATGGATTCTTTTGTTGAAAATTGTTTTTGATTATAGATGATTTAAGGAAATAAAATAAAAAACATTGTTTTAAATGTTAATGGTAATTGGTTATTGGATAAATATATATATAAATATATATGTGACAATACTGTAATGTATAATTCAAAGCCGTCTCTAGCATGCTATAAATCCTCATTTGAATACATTTGTAACAACATACCGGAAGCAAATGACAAAAGAAACATTGGTGACAAAAATTAATGCAATAAACTTTAATTACAATAATATAATACTGTAATAAACAATAATCCCATAGTTATAAAGAGTATCGACCAAAATATTAACACTGATCTATTTAAATTTAAAATGGGACCAAAATTGCTTGTATTGTGGCGGAATGAGTCTCATATTTTTGGCTTATTGAGCCGGATTTAACCGGATCCAAAAAATCACACAGCCAAGAGTATTGCAGGAGTTGTAAACAGGGAGGCCTGCGTATATGGGAGCTTACCGCGTTTAAGTGAGAAAGTTGGAGCAAAACTTCAAAGATGGCGTCGTTTTAGTGTTTTTCGTGAAGGAGTAGCGGATATTTTCACCTGGTAAGCCAGTTTATCATCCCACATTTTGAGTGGTGAAGGGTCAAGGTCTAGGTCATCCTACAAGGTCAAACATCATATAGGGCAACAGTGTGTTTCACAAACACATCTTGTTTTAATATGCGGATTAATGCTCCGTTTTAGATCCATAATTAATGAACGCCTAAATATTTTCAAAAATTAACAGCGGATTAATGTTCACCGACATTTTTTCATACAGATTTGATATAAATACTATAGAGCTGAACAAAAAAATACATTAGCCCTGTTTTCTTGGCACACGCGCTGGACATACACCTTTAAAAAACGCTATACCAATTCCAGAACATGTGCACTTAATAGATTGTAAACAATGGCGTTTGAATTCTGTACGTGGGAATTTTTCTGGTAACCAAGAGCGACGTCAACGTTCATGAAGCCTTTCATTCATAAATGTATATATGCGTCGGGTGTCAAAACCAGCATCACCGGATGTAAAATCTATTTTTGACCTGCATATTATCCGCTGCTGTGTGCACCCGCCAATTAGTTTAAAATGGATTCCAAGCCGGTAAGTCGATTACATAACATCAGAACATAATATCCCTTCCAAAAAGGGCGCTTTGCTGCTTAATAGTACATGTATATTGCAAAAAAGTGAAGCTCCCCGCGTATAATGTCGCAGTTTATAACAATACAAGTTATGTTTCATCTTTTGTAATGTAGCTTTAGGTGTCGTATCTTTGAAAAGTATGAAAGAGGTAAACATTTAAACAGAGGAAACGTTCTTTAAAACATTCATATCAATGGTAAATTCATTCACAACAGAAAGTTTGTGTATTACATTCTTACATGGGTATGAGCTGTGTTGGTTATTTGGAAGTCATGTCCCAAAATGTGCTTAAAAGGAAGTCAGTTCCAAAATGAGGGGTTAAACCAATAGTTTTTGGCAATAAATTAGTTATAAGAGATAAAACGGCGTTTAGAAAATGAAATAATCATGGTTTTAGTTATATTTTACTGTACACGTGCATCAATACTGTGTATTATAAGAGAAAATGATATTTGTACATCCCATTTCTCGAACGTCACTTAAGGAGACAACAGATTTGTGAACGGTTTCCCTTCAATAACTTTTTTATCCCGACGTCTACGATCTTGAAACAAAAAACCGAGGGAAGCACAAACACCGGAGATCCGAATGCGCGTATTCATTCAAAAGAAATATAAACTATATAAACGGGTGAAAATATCCGCTACTCCTTCACGAAAAACACTTAAACGACGCCATCTTTGAAGTTTTGCTCCAACTTTCTCACTTAAACGTGGTAAGCTCCCATATACGTAGGCCTCCCTGTAAAGATTGGTCAGTATTTAATACCATACATTTTCAGTAAATACTTAAACCTATATTTTATTTAGTGATTTGAATAAAATGATTTATCTGAAGTAATTAAGGTGAAATTCATGCTAATGTGTTTCAGGAGTTGTTTATATTTCCTGTGACCTAAATAGACCCAGAACAGGAGGTTTTTTGTTGTTGTTAAATTTTGGACTGTACTACAGGGGCATATGTCACATTCTGTGACACACCTTGTTTCTTGCTTAAAAATATTAGCTTGATCTTTCATAAAACACTGTGTGTGTGTGTATTCCAGAGTTTAGTTACTGGTCCGGCGTGCCCCTTTTACGGAGTCATTTTGGCTAGACCTGCCCCTGTGACCTTTCATGGGAAAAATTTAATTTTGAGTCAAAGTAGGTCAAATTTACCCCAGCTGCCCGGGTATTCGCCAAAGAAATAATTTAGATCCAAATAGACCAGTGCACGGTGGCCAATGAGACCTTATGTTCACTGGTAGACAATTTCAAGACAAAATATATGTCTGGATGCCCCGCCCTCGAGGGGACAAGGCTACTCCGCCAAGGGAGTGCTGACAATCTTCAAAGAGATCTTATTCCTGCTCCTAGCTCCCAGCTCTGCCTTTATGGCTGCTCTAGACGTCACCGACCGTTGTCTTCATCCCCGAGACGGTTTCCCCAGTGCGTTGAGCGTACTGAGTACCGCCGCCCTGGGGTCCCTCTATAAGGCCACCCGGTCGATGTTCTTGGGGCCGCCAGAAGTGGCCAAAGCCCAGCCCCAGGTCCGCCCCGTATGACCTCCACACTGGTAATCCCGCTGTCCCACTGTTCCCGTCCCTCTTCAGACGGGACCTCTGCAAGGTCCAGGCCAGCGAACTCTTGACGATAAACAGCGGTTGACAAGACCGCTGCATCTTGGAGAAGAAAGCGAGCCTAGCAGTGTAGAAGCCGTCCGGCTCGAGGGTGGCAGACTCAGCTGGATTAGCAAAGCCGCCCGCAGAAGGTCCCCTTTATAAGGAAATATGTATAGGTGAGAGAATCTTCTGCCGGTGACTCTCGCATCGGGTGTGACGCGCACGCTCCAGCTGCTGACCGAGAGACAACACTCTGTCCATTATAGACTGCCAATTATCTCCCCTATAGGTTAAAATGTACTAAGTTATATCGCAATCAATATAGTTAGATTTTAGCAATAAATACATTTTATTTGCTTTGCCATTGCAGTATGAGCATTAATCTATGTCTGCAAGAGATTTTGTCGTAACATCTATTTCAACAGTATTTGACATTTAAAGTAACTGAACAACATAATAGATCACATGATTTGGAAGATTTTTAACCAAAGGCAACATACAACAAGAAAATTAAAAAGTGCATTTAAGGAAGCCCTTTTTCTTTTTTATCATTTCATAAAAGAAAACATTGTAAAAGTGTTGTTGTTTTTTTTCCCCAGATTTCAGATGTGGAGAAACTTTTCTACATTGTCAGGAAGTAAAACATACCAACATGCATTCCATTTGAAAGAATGGAAAAATATTTAAAACAATAACTGCACATTAATACAATGTGCTGATGATTAGCAGTATTGATATAAATTTTGTCTAAATGTTTGTTTAAAGAAGTTATCGGTCGAAGGGTATAATAAATTTTGCCTGTGAACATCACCAACAGAAATTTACCTTGTGAACACACTAGAAGCCACACACTAGAATCTCAAATCTTCATGAACCTTGCTCATAATATTTGTTATAATCATTAATGATATCAGGGCCAGTTTAATACTGGGTAATATTGTATCAGCAACAAAAAATCACTGACTGCAAAGAAAGAGAATGTTTAAATTCGCCCCATTTTGATAGGCATATCATGGTCATAATATTTGCACTCTTTTTTTTATATATAAGCATATAATAATACAAGTTATTTATAAAGGAGACGGCTATGCATAAAGCAAACATACTAGAAACTGCTAAACTTATAACAATAAATTTGGAAATATACAGTTTTAGCCATTAATATGCTCCAGTAAGAGCGAAGGGTCACATTTTGCTTTAAAAACTCGGCAATTAAGGACAAATGTTTATATGGAGTGAAGATTTGGCTTAGTTTATCCTTACTTCAGGTTAATACTTGATTGTTATGTATACACATGTAGCAATGAGCTGTATTAATCACATGCCCCACTTGAGCACAGTCCAAAATTATATTCAGTTCATATCTGTTATTAAATATTATTCACACTGTTGCTTTATCATGTTTAGTAGTTTGTACATATGCTAGATAAATACAGTGTGGTTTTAGATACAATATATAGTTTGGATAACTTTTTATGTCTTATATCTTCAAATAAGTGATAAGGAATATGATAGGTTGCATTAATTTTCTTATTGAATATTACTTTGAAATAAAAAGCATGACTTAACATGTAACTTTTTCTTGAAGACTTTTCAGT
Organism: Dreissena polymorpha; assembly: GCF_020536995.1. Lineage (NCBI taxonomy): Eukaryota > Metazoa > Mollusca > Bivalvia > Myida > Dreissenidae > Dreissena > Dreissena polymorpha. The sequence goes on from NC_068357.1 coordinate 21,775,538, forward strand.
TAAGTTATACAATTGTTCTCTTTAATATGTCTGTGTTTTGTTTGCAGATATTCTATAGATCAAGACAGCAGTACCTGTGTTTATTATCCCCTGCCAAATGCAAAGGGATATAGAATTGTTGTTCTCCGTCTGTCCCTCAGTCCGTTCCTCTGTCACAAACTTTTCAGGGCTATATCTCAGAAACTAAACACGATATCAACATGAAACTTCATAGGTATATATCTATCAATGAACAAAAGTGCCATAAACAAAAACCATAGCCCTACACTTTCTTAAATAAGAGTTATTGCCTTTTGTAGTTTTTGTATTATTTTAATTTTTCAGGGCTATACCTCAGATATGATAAAATATATCAACATTAAAAAGTAATGAGTTTATAGAAATGAATTGAGTTGAAGTGCCATGCACAAGAAAAATAACCCTTAACTTTCTTAAAGAAGAGTTAATGTCCTTTGTTGTGTTTGTTAGATGTAACTTTACCAAGCTCTCAGATACCTTATGATATTTTAACATGAAACTTGATCCTTTTTATGGATGTATAGATATTGAATCAATGAGAAATGCAATGCACAAGAATCATAATCCTAAACTTTTATGAATAATTTATTTATGATTCTACCAAACATCAAGGGATTTGCACCTATCAGTAAACAAAATTTATTTGGTGGGGCAACACATTTGCTTGTTTTATAAATGTTATCAATCACCTTAATAAATTATGACATAGTTTTGAGTTAACACGGACATATACATGTATTTCCTTTTTTTATAGGACCAATGCTCAGGAAATCCCCATCATATTGAGTAGATCAATTTCCTAGTCAAGACAGAGCACAAAGCAAGCATGGCCAAAGATGATGACCAGGAGGACCTTTTGTTTGACACTTTGACAACCCAAAAGTGGCGCAAGCGGTTTCTTGCAACAATAGGGCTTGTGTTCTTGTTGTTGTTGGTTGTTGGAATGGTGTTCACTGGGATTTACATCGGTTACTACAGCAAAGATAACCCTGAGCCACAGCCGTCATCACTTCTATGTCCTGGGCTGCCAGATGCTTGCGTGTAAGTGGTTTCACAGGTTTTTAATGACATTCATATGCTGATGGAAGATGTGGAAAGCCATACGCAAAGCTCTGCCCAACTACTGCAGAAGTTCTCCATCTTAAACTTAGTATCAACTTTATATATTGTCCAATGGTAATGCTTTTTACAATCAAGCTGTATTTCCATTGGTCTAATATTTTCAAGTCAGTCTAAAGTTGATTAAATCTTGTAGCATACTGTCATGTGCTAATTTAAATCTGATATTGCAAAGTACATGTTATTTACACAAATAACCAAACAACCTTCTGAATTTGGTCAGCACTTGAAAACTACTGATGCCCATGAGATCAGTGGTATGTACAATGAAATTTGATTTCATAAACATGTTGAATATCATTATATTTGTATGCTCCTATGGAGCTGGAGGCATTAAGCATTGCACTTGTCCTTCTGTATATACTTACCCTCTGAAATTTGTGTTTTGAACTCCGGTGTTTATCAATATTATCGCTCTTTGTCATTTTCCATGGTAGAGTAGACTCCTGAAGCTTTTGTTCTCAACTTCTCTTTAACTACTGTTTTGATCTCAATAAACTTTCACAGTTGAATGACCTTAATGTGTAGATTATCTTTATGAAAGACATTGTCTCTGGAAGATGTATGGGCTTTTGTCTGTTTTGTTCCACTTGTGAATATAATGTCCCACAACCTGTTATTACTCCATTTTGACTACTAGTGGATCTTGCTCAAACTTTCATTGTTGAATGACCATAATATGTAGATGATCGTATAGACTGGAATTTAGGCTGTTAAGACTTTTGGCAAAATTATTTCTCTGTCTTTTTTACCACTATAGAAAATATAGGCTTCTCAATCCTGTGTTTTCAAATGTTTTTCAACTTCAGGATAGATCTTGCTCAGACTTTTACAGTTGAAAAGAACGGAATTTTTGCATTGTCGAGTTTAGAAAGAGTTATGGCCATTTGTTGTTTTTTCCACTTTAGATTATATGGTCTTAAAATAAAGCTATTATTAAATCTATATAGAAAGGCCTTTAATTTAATTTGATTTTCTAAAGGACCACAAAGAAGTTGAAATGCTTATCTGAGTGATAAAAGTTTATAGTAACCCCAACTTCAGATTTCAGTTGGTGGAGAGCATTCCAGAGAATCTGACGTACGCAGGGAAGTACCAGCCATCTCATGCCTCAACGTTCCAGGGCATACAGCAGCTTATTGCCATGGCAACAGATACCATTGAGATTGCAAGCTTCTACTGGACCATGACCAACAACGACTTGCCTGTCCAGGACCCCTCGTCATGGCAGGTCGGCTACTTCATGGCTGCTCACTGAGCTTAGATACATATTTTGACTAATTGGTGGTCCCTTAGAAATTTAAATTAAATTAAAGACTTTTCTTACTAGATTCAAGTTTGAAAGGCTTCATTTCCAATCCATAAATACTGATGAGCAGCTAACAGCATAAAACCTTCACAGACTGTGAGTTACTCGCAGGCTGTTCTGGTTTTATGCTGTTTGCATATAGCCATTTCATTTTGCTTCTGAGCAGGAAAGGATTAAGTGCAAAATGTTAATCAATAATTTTTGCAATCTAATGCCTAACCAATTTGTGGAACAGCAAAAAATATATGTTTATATGTTCTATCTTTTAATATGTATAAAATAAGTGAGTCACATTGTTTTGCGCATTCTGTTGTGTTATGGATACAACCTGTACTTTAATATTGTATGTATTATGTTTGTTGGACCAGGGGCCTTTATTAATCAATAAATAATCTTGACTGCTCGCGTGTACCGGTATTTTATGTGTCATATTTGGCTATAATTTTTGTATGTGCGCACTTAGTGGAAGGCTTTAAGCATTGCTCTTGATTGGTTTATTTGAAATCAATTACCAAACTTATTGATTTTATTTTTAATCAGTTATGCTTAGTGTAAAAGAAATATTTCATTGTATGGACACTTTTCTGGTTTTTTTTGCAACTCAATAATATTGGTTGTTTTATTCATTTTTCTACCAACATTTGATTGACAGATCTTATCCATGTAAAATCACTAATACTCAGAATATTAAATAGTGCACGGCCAACATGGAAACTGGGCTTAATGCATGAACATAAAGTGTCGTCCAAGATTAGTCTTTGCAGACAATACTTTCTGACTAGACTGGATTTTCTTTCAAAAGATACTTCCATCAAAAGAAAAATTCCATAAAAGCGGAAAATGTCGACCCTTATGAGCCTGTGCAGACTGCACAGGCTTATATGGGATGAAATTTTACGCACATGCATTTAGGCCAGTATTCCCTGAACAGGACTCATTTTGTGCTTGGCCTACTGCAAAAACTCTGTTGGTGCTTCGTGTTTCAGGGTGAGCAACTCTTCAAGGACCTTGTGTTTGCAGGAAGCGTCAAGAATATCAAAATCAGAATTGTTCAGAGCAAGCCAGAGGGGGGTGGACCTGTCAACGATACACTGTATCTCGCGAAAAATGGTGAGTGAAGTGAGAAGTGTTCGGCATCTGCTTGCAATATTTATCGGACTTAAACTCATGTGCAATAATGATAATATGTTTATTATTCAGTTCACAGGCAACATATTGACTTATGAGACACTCAAATAAAGTATTTTTCTTCAAACCAGAATGCCCTCTGAATGATTTTGGTGTCAGTGTAGTGTAGAAGACTTAGGGAACCATTAACAGACATTTTAAGAATTACAAGTGATACGAATGCTTGCTTTATGAATTAACCTTACTTTCAACTGGTCGAGTGAAAATTGTATTCATTTTGCAAGTATTTCAGTTTAAAAACATGTTAAATATTTACTAGTCAGATTTTACGTACTTAATGCACTTCAGTTTAACAATAGAACCTTGTTTGGAACTGTTAAAATATAAAGTACCTTGAAATGAACTCTTTGCAACTATTTCAGCGAATGCTGATGTACGCACTATCGACTTTGCTCACCTGTTTGGCAGTGGAATTCTCCACACTAAGATGTGGCTTATTGATCGCAAGCACTTTTACGTGGGCAGCGCCAACCTGGACTGGAGGTCATTTACTCAGGTAATCTCGGGATTATTCACTTAGGTTTTCCCACTCAGAAGTAAGGTGAACATGGCTATTTCAAACCATCATGAAACCAGAACAGCCTGCAAGTTAGTCGCAGTCTGATCAGATTTTATGATGTTTGCTGATTATCAGTACTTTAGGGTTGGAAATGAAGCCATACAAAATTGAATCCTATGAGAAATGTCTTAAATTTAATTTGATTTTCTAAGTGACTACATATGCATCAAAATTTGTATCTGAGTGGTAAAGGGTTATATTGGCCTTTTGTTCAAACATAGTGTTATTATCAAACTGTGGTACTATGTGGTTAAATGGCAGTTTTTAGCTCGACTATTATATATAAAATATATATAGTGGAGCTATCCTACTCACCCCGGCGTGAGCGTTAGCGTGAGCGTGCAAATGTTAAAGTTTGCGTACCACCCCAAATATTTCCTATGTCCCTTGACATATTGCTTTAATATTTTGCATACTTCTTTACCAACATGACCCCAATCTATAAACAAGAGCAAACAACTGTATCAAACATTTTGTAAGAATTATGGCCCTTTTTTCACTTAGAATATGCAGATTATTGATAAATCTATGTTTAAGTTTGCGTACCACCTCAAATATTTTAAATGTCCCTTGACATATTGCTTTCATATTTTGCAAACTTCTTTACCAACATGACCCCAATCTATAAACAAGAGCAGACAACTGTATCAAGCATTTTGTAAGAATTATAGCCCTTTTTATGCCCCCTTTCGAAGAAAAGGGGGTATAGAGTTTTCGCACTGTCACACTTTTCGTGTCCGCTCTCTAATTCAAATAGTTTTCATCTGATCTTTACCAAACTTGGTCAGAAGTTGTATCTAGACAATATCTAGGTCAAGTTCGAATATGGGTCATGGGGGTCAAAAACTAGGTCACGGGGTCACTTAGTGCATTTCAAGGATTTAGCATGGTGTCCGCTCTCTAATTGAAGTAGTTTTCATCTGATCTTTACCAAACTTGATCAGAAGTTGTATCAAGGCAATATCAAGGTCAAGTTCGAATATGGGTCATGCCTGGTCAAAAACTAGGTTACGGGGTCACTTAGTGCATTTCAAGGATTTAGCATGGTGTCCGCTCTCTAGTTTATGTGGCTTTCTGATTTATTTTGATATTCAAAGACATTTTTATGCCCATGAAGGTGGGCATATAGTGATGGGACTGTCCGTCCATCTGTCCGTCCGTCTGTCCGTCACACTTTGCGTTCAGATTTCGAAAAATTCTCATAACTTCTATGTCGCTTCAGATAGCAATTTCATATTTGGCATGCATGTGTATATGGACAAGGTCTTTCCATACGCACACAAATGTTGACCCCTGCGACCTTGACCTTGAACTTAGGGTCCATGTTTAGTTTTCGAAATCTGCGTTTAGGATTCGAAAAAAGCTCATAACTTCTACCGAGCGTTTATAAAGGGCATAAGTCATGCTATGGTGACAGCTCTTGTTTGTCTTTGTAACTGAATATTTTGTAAAATTTTGTGTTTAGATCCACTTGACTTCAAAAGTATGAAAGCTATTGCTTTCAAACTTCAAATATTTTCTTACTATCATGAGATTACTGTACCTTGCAAGTTCAATTTGACCTTGACCTTTGAATGACCTTGACTCTCAAGGTCAAAAGAATAAATTTTAGTTAAATTGCCATAACTTCTTTATTTATGATCAGATTTTATTAATACTTTGACAAAACAACACTAACCTGAATACCACAATGGATTCCACCCAAACAATACCCCACGCCCCAACCCAGAATCCCTGCCCCCCCCCCCCCCAAAAAAAATATAAAAAAATATTTATTTATTTCCTTTTTTTATTTTTGAAAGATCGTCTAATAAATGACCATACCCCACATTATACCCCCCCCGCTCAACCCCCCGCCCTACCCAACCCAAAACAAATATTTTTTTCTTTGAAACATGGTTAAAAAAAAATATATTTATTTACTTTATTATTTAAGGACCGTCCAAACTTATTTATACAAAAAGTTTATTCTTATTTTATGGAAAGACAAAGTTTGTGTTGATCATACAAACATAGTAGTACAAAATAATTTTACTAGGTTTTAATTGAATTTTAAATTTCTTGTCATTAGATTTGGGTATGGCATGCTAGCTTGCGTGTGGCATCAGACAATTTGTTTCTGGCCAATAGCTTTTGTTTGCATTGACCAATTGTATGAAACTTTGGATATTTCAAACCTGCATGGAGACCAGCTTGATTTTCATTTTGTTTCTCCCAGGTGAAAGAAATGGGTGCCACCATCCAGCAGTGTAGTTGCCTAGCAGCGGACATGGGCAAGATTTTTGACGCCTACTGGTACCTGGCTGTACCAGACGCTGCGGTTCCCAGCAAGTGGCCTAACAGCTTTAACACAGCATACAATGCTGACAATCCCATGGTGGTCGACTTCAACGGCAGCAACTATCAGACATTTCTGTCCGTGAGTGCGTTTTCATGTATATACTATATTTATAATTCTGAGCCAATCAACATTTTGGATGTTCAAAATTATTATCATGATTTATGTTTTTGAATGCAGTTGAAACGATTTTTCAAATATACCTGTCTTTGAGTTGCATTTTAGTCTAAATCTTCAGAACATGATTAAGAAATCAGCAATTTACATGTAGATGCTCTAGCAATCAACATTTAAGATGTATGTATAAAATAATAATAATAATAATATATGCTTTGGAATGGAACTAAAAAACATGTTATTTTCATCTATCCTTTCCATAGAATGGCTGCTTATACAATTAAAAAAAAAAACTTAAAAATGTGATGATACATAGAGAATAATATGTGAATGTCTTTGTGTACTTAAATTTATATGAGGAGTTTATGACAGTTTTTTTTTTTACATATTGATTGATTATAGCTTTGATGATGAGATGTAGTCAACGCGGTACAATCGATACATTCTTATGTTACCTTTCTTTACCATTTAAAAACAGTTGTTGTAAGCGGCAAATTCTTTGTGGATAGACGGTTTAAGTTAAAGGATCAAAATAACATCAAATTCATCAAAGAATTCTCTTTTAATTTTTTATTCAGTTCCTTTGAAATGAAGACTGCAAAAAAATTATTATAAATTTAGATTTAACACATTGTTATCAACAGTTTGTACAGCAATTAAACCAGCTTATTTGAGTACATCCTACATTATTTAAGAAAATGGCAAATCAATCTCACCAGTTTCATTCAAGATAAATATTCCAAACACTGAGTCTTTAAAACTTTATTATTAGTTTCCATCTACACTTACAAATATTTTGTGAATATTTGAAACTGATTGTTTGTTGAAATGCCAAAACTTTTGCGTCATTGAACTTAAAGATGCAATACATTAAACGTTAGCAGGCATACTCGTGCATTATTATTAAATGATAATTTTTAACTTACATCAAAGATTGATTTAAAAAGCATGCTTCACCGTATATATACTGGAAAAAGTAGTATGTCATGAGGCTGTCAGATAAAGCTTGGTAGGCATGATTACCACAAGTTTATCCACCATCCAGAGTTGTCTTCTACAAAATCATTCAGAAATAGGATAAGTAATATTTTTATTCAATGATTTCTGTGTAATTGAAAATCCAACAAGATATTTTGCTTATTTATAGAGAAATGCAATGAATAAATTATTTATTAAATAAATATTTGTATGGGTGAATCATTACATAATATTCTTGATTTGTAAGTTACAAACAATATAATTTATAGACATTAACAGAAACACTGTAATTTTTGTGTGTTTTAGAGTTCTCCACCACCTTTGTGTCCCTCGGGAAGAGAAAAGGACGGTGATGCAATTGTAGGGATTATAAATGAGGCTCAACAATACATCCATATAGCTGTGATGGACTATTTTCCAACCACACAGTTCACAAAACCTAGAACGTGAGTAGGAATGAACACAACAATATGGCATCTAGAAGTCTTGGGTGTTGCACTTAAATTGTGTTTTTAAACTGGTCAGATTGTGACGTTTTTTTTGTGCACCAATAATATTTGTGAAACAATGAGTCAGATTTTTAATATTTTCAATGGCATGAAGAACACTATTTGATTTGTACACACGTAAGTGTTGTTTTTTTTTAACAAGTGCATTATGAACTATATGTTTCACAAATAGGTCATAATAAACAACTTTTCATATTTAAGAAGCATCTTGAGTGCAAAATTGACCTATTTTTTATGACAACAGCTTGTCAACCCTGTTATAATTTAATGCTTAGTTAATTCAAATGTGCTTTATGGTGACTTTCTTTAATCACATGGTCTAGATTCTATTGAAGAGTTAAATCTGTATGTATGTCAACATTTAAATATATATGCACAAGTTTTATCTTTGATGTATTTTAATACCTTTTACTGTCTGAATCTTATTGCATGTTTTGTTCCTAATCCTATATATCTTAAGCAGCTATGTTCATCGAAAAGTATTTGAACTTTTAGATATATTACTTTAACACAAAATTACCAACAATGGAATATTCAAATACTTTGAAGACCAAATATCAGAATATCAATAACAAAAAGTCCTTAGCTATTTTTTGGGGGTATCACATAGCATGTTTATTTGTGTATCTGTCCTCAATTTGTACACATTTTACTATCTGCTCATTAGCTATTGGCCAGTTATTGATGATGCCTTAAAGGCTGCTGCCTTCAACAGACGAGTCCAAGTTCGACTTCTAGTCAGTTACTGGAACAACACGTGGAACGAAATGTTCCTGTACCTGCATTCCCTACAGGACCTCCAGACATACAAACCTTTCCTTAAGATTAACATTGATGTGGTAAGAGAAGAGTTATTATTCTCAAGCTAACAAAGCTTGTGGGGTTATATTAGAGTCACTTTGTTGGTCGGTTTGTCAGTTTGTCTGACAAACAGTTTGTGTCAGTCGGTCAGTTTGTCTTTCCAAAATGTTTGAAGGTCAATTCTTTCTGACAAAAATGTTAAAAGTTTATCGAGTTCCACATTGCTTTAGCAATTAAATTAAAACTTCAAATATATAATCACTAAGGAGTGAAGATGTGCCGGACACTTCTAATGCCTAATGATAAACGCAGTCCTGCTAAGGTTAAGTTAAAAATGAAATTGATTGATTGAAATTGCTCCTTTATTAAAAACAATTCACTGCATGATATCCAAATCTACAGACTTTACCTAATATGGAGCTGAAGTGTATTTAATGGGTGTTTTTAAAAGTTGGGTTTTTAGTTTTCCATGCAGAATACTAATTATGACCAACATTTCATCAAGACGAACATTGAAGGGTCAGAAGCCAAAGTTATACAGTGGAAACCTTCTTGCCCAGATTCTTTCTGTACCATATTCCTCTCTAAACGGAACAGTTTGTCTGGTCCAGTTTTTATGCCCCCCTGTAGGAGGGCATAAATATAACGCTTTCAGATATTGAGCTGATTTTTTTAATGTGAGTCTACCTACATGACTTACAGATGGAGTGTGAGTTTTGTTCCGGTTCATTGATTTTTGGCAAATTCATGGGCCTTGTACTTAACTATTTGCTCTAAAATATCTACTGTGCAGCTTCAAAGCGCAGAACAATTGTGTTCCACAAACACGGGTCTTGTTTCCTTTAATAAACATTCATACAAAATCTTGGAAGACAGGAATTTCCTCAATTTGGGATTCAGGTAATACTTGGTGTTAAAATCTAGTTCTGAAAAAGTCAATTGTTGATTTTAGATGCTCACAATTAACAAAGTTGTTAGAAAATTTTACAAACTATTAAAATCTTGCATCAATTTTTAACTGTTTATACCCATTAATCTAATACTGATCATACTTACAGCATAATAACAGAAGTCACTTCGTAAATTCCTTTGTGTAGAGAACCTTGTTACATCTTAATAAGGTGAATAATGTTAAATTGCACAATGTTGATCTAAATTGCAATTTTGAGCTGTATAAAGAGGGATTTTAAAAGCATTTGAAAGTTTTCATTTCAACAATAACATTTATTTGGATTGATCAATTTTATCAAACTTTGGAAATAGCAATCTTGCATGTATACCGTACCGAGATTGTATATGAGGCTTATATGTGTAAGGTTACTGTATATATAAATAGAAAAAAAAATCCCCTCAATGATTTGATTTTGGGCGAAGATATTAAACTGTGTTACACATAGACCCAGTTGACCTTGGTTCAGTTGGGTAAAGGTCACTGCTACATACAATAGAAAAAATAGTTTTTGTTCAATAAATGTTTGTGCTAAAATTGTGTACATTGGTATCTTACATGCAGACCTTGTTTTGGATTGCACAATTATCTAAATGTTTGTAAACTAATATGCTAAATAATAAAAAAACACACCTGTTTTTGGCATTTCCATGGATAATGTTAAGAGCATAAAATGCTGACGCTCATCTCATAGTTATGACAAGTACACATAGTTATTTACTGTGTAATAATTACATCAAGGTCTTGAAGTTCTAAAACCTTAAATAGATGAACATTTATTATAACAGTGTTGAAGTCATAATATTTGGAAAACATTTGTAATTTTTTTTATTAATTGATGGCTTTCATAAATAAAGGCTTGTCATAAATAATAAAAACCATTTAGGCAGTAGTTATCCCTCTTGTTTTGTTTTTAGATTTCTGGCGTTTAAATCAAAATGTTGTTTTGACTTTCAGAAACTGTTTGTCGTCCCTGCTTACACTGATGCTCAAAGAAACATTCCATTTTCTCGTGTTAACCACAACAAGTATATGGTGACCGAGAAGACTGCATATATTGGTAATCCTTTTCTATTCATACATGAGATTAAAGTTTTAAATCTACTTTGCAAAGTAAATAATTTTTTTGGATTGTACATTTTGTCAGCATTTAAAAATACATGATTTTTTTTATAAAAGTAAAACATTGCTAAAAAGACATAGAAATCTTGAAGCACAATACTGTATGATGATGTACAATTAAATGTAATCAATTGCTATGTTTTTTATATGTGTTAAATGTTTCATAGATTTCTAAACAATATGAGCATGTCAACTTGTGTATTTTATAAATCCATGTATTGTATTAAGTGCATACTATTTAATAAGTTCATGTTACTCAATTAGTGAATGTGATCAAAAGCATTATATTTCATGTTATTTAGGCTGAGGGAGCATGAGAATTTTTAATGTGATTAAAATACTTGTTATTTTATCTTACTTTATTAGTCCATGTGGTCAAGGGAATTACATAATTCAGAAAACTAAATTCATTAGTATGGCACACACATATCCACCATTATTTTCAGGCACTTCCAACTGGTCTGGAGACTATTTCATTACCACAGGTGGTATAGGTCTTGCAATCCATGGCAGCAGCCTGGGTAACCATAGCGATATTCGACAACAGCTGGAAGACGTCTTTCAAAGGGACTGGTACTCTGAGCACGCATTCTCCCTTGACCATTTCAACAACACCATGTCTTGATGTATACCAGCTTTATATAAGATCAAAATGTAGTGTTCTGTAAAGTTATAATATACCTTTGTTCTTATAATTAAGATGATTAGTTTATGATTTATTAAGTATATGGGCTATTCATGATGTTTTTATGATACAAAGTTCTGTTGTTGAAATGTTGGCTTATAATGGTTATATTTTTATGCCCCCAGTAGGGTGGCATATAGCAGTTGAACTGTCTGTCAGTCAGTATGTCAGTGTGTATGTCAGTGTGTCCGTCGGTCCAGAAAAAAACTTTAATGTTGGCCATAACTTTTGCATTATTGAAGATAGAAACTTGATATTTGGCATGCATGTGTATCTCATGAAGCTGCACATTTTGAGTGGTGGAAGTTCAAGGTCAAGGTCATCCTTCAAGGTCAAAGGTAAAAAAAAAATAATTTCAAAGCTGCCTTCTCATGAAGCTGCACATTTTGAGTGGTGGAAGTTCAAGGTCAAGGTCATCCTTCAAGGTCAATTTTTTTTTCAAAGCGGCGCAATAGGGGGCATTGTGTTTATGACAAACACATCTCTTGTTTTACATTGTAATAAAGATTGTATGTTAAGTAACTGTCTTAGGTGAATACATCAGCATGTAATTACATAGGAACAAATGTACTGATTAATGGTGATTTATATAAATCTTGCGCTTATTTTCATAACGTCACATTTATAATAACTTCTATATTTAATCTATTCAATTTCAGCTTTTGTTGTTCAATCAAAGCTTTGTTGTTCTAAGCTTTATTGATTGGTATGTCTTGCCAAAGTTATTTAAAATGCATATTTGAAGATAAATTCAATATCAAAGAAATTAAACTTTAAGTTACTAACCATTTATCTGTTGTGCCTTAGATATTGCAGGTATTTAGAATGATCATGAACATAAGGGCAATCTTTGATGAATATTTTTAAACGAATTTCAGTTTTTAAAAAATGCCATTGAAGATAAGATCAATATGTTCTCAGGGAAGTCACTAATAAGCCTACCTTAGGTGATTATATGTAAATGTGGCGTGCTCTGTGAAAAACGGGTTTAATGCATGAGCGTAAAGTGTCCTCCCAGATTAGCTTGTGCAGTCCACAAACGCTGATCAGGGATGACACTTTCTGCTTTTATGATATTTTGTTTAGGGGGAAAGTGTAGTTCCTGATTAACATGTGCAGACTGCACAGGCTAATCTGGGACGACACTTTACGCACATGCATTAAACACCTTTTCACAGAGCACGGCTCAAATATAAGATGTGCTATTTTGGTGGTCTATTCATTGAGTAAATGTGCTCACCTTTTCTTTTTTCTTGAGGATTGTGCAATGTTTGAATACAGGTCTATACATACAAAAGAATTTAGTGATCTCATGTTTTATATATGTCACATGATTATTAAGTTATATTCGGTAATTATTTATGCACATGTGCATAATGTACCTAAATGTTCAAAATTTAAATACATTTTATATAAAATGTTAACATATTGCTATGATACTGAGACATTCAAATTTCATGGATGTTAAAAGTGATGATATAAGTTAACTTTCCCTTTGAAGTTACATACTAATTTCCACATAATAATATTAATGTACATATTGATGTTTGTGTTTCTGTTTATATTTGTCTTGTATTGGGTCTCCATGCTTGTTGTTAATAGTGCCAACTATGCAATAATGTAAATTCATTTATTTGTACTTTTCAAAATAAAATATTTCAGTTTCCTTTTATTGCTGTGTTATATGTGGATATTTCTTACTAAACAAATGCAACTTCATCTGATGATCATAACATCTTGCTAAGAGAACAACACAACGTCTAAATGGTTGTTGCACTTGGTGGTATGATTACTTAATGTTTCTGTTAGGGTCTATCTATCATACAAATGTGGTATTTGTTTACAATTAGGAACATTTATTTGTTTCCGTGTAAACTAGGGATACTGAAATTGCTTTTTAAATATTTATTTTACTTGTAACAATATATTTAATTTTATTTAAATATATAATATATATATATATATATATATACTCACACATATATATATATATATATATATATATATATATATATATATATATATATATATATATATATATATATATATATATATATATATATAAATATATAAATTAGTAATTTTCAAAATTCCAGTAAATAGTTTTTTCATGATAATGAAGCCATGGGTACTAGTTATTCATATGCCGGAGATTAATGTTTGAATTTATGGTTACTGGTCCACCATGAAAACATAAGTATGAACATGTATCATCACGTATGTCAGTCAAATATATATGAATCATATGCTTGTCCTGACCAAAAACTGTTAAAGTCACTATAACGCTCAAAATCAACGAAAATTTCGTAAAGTGTTTCGTAAAATAAAGTTAACACTTTAGCAATCAGTGTTCATTATAGCAATAGCCACAAGTGCAACGCTAGATGTGGTATAATTACATAGATTTTTGTAGATACAAAATGCTTGTTTTTATTTATTTGTGACCACAATAAATTCCATGTTAATTTCATGCGAATATATCTATTGATAAGACACACGAACACTAAAATGGTACCATGTAAAAACCATAATAAAAACAAGCATTTTGTATCCACAAACATCTATTTTACCAGACCACATCTGTCTTTGAAATTTCGACATTTGCCATAAGGAACAATGATTTTTAATTGTTTAGCTTTATTTTACGAAATATTGTACGAAATTTTCGTTGATTTTGAGTAGTAATGTTACTTTAATTGAGGTAAATGTGGTCCTTAAATGCCATTTCTAAGAATATTTTTTGCCACAAAAAGTTTAAAGTCAACAGCAGCTATTGTTATCCATGATTACAACCATTATCATGTGGCTTTAAACAATGAAAAAACAATAATGCATGTGTTCCTTTGTTAATAGAAAAATATACCACTAAATAGCGAGGCCCAAGTCCGACTAGTAGATAATATTGCAAACTAAATATCCCCTGCCAAAGGCGGAGGGATATTGTTTTGGCGTTGTCCATCCTTCCATCCGTAGGGGAACACTTTTGTGTCCTGAGCTTTATCTGGAAACTATTTTAGCCAATGTCAGTAAACACTGTCTATGAGTATATATTTGGATCAGAGGATGATGCACATGAAATGCCGCCGCAATTTATGTTCATATAACGGAGTTATGGCCCTTTTTTCTTGGAACTGCTTGGTCAGATTTCACTCAAACATGGTATCAGTGCATATATGGATAAGAGGATGATGGATGTATATTAATGTCTTTAAACCATTGGTCAATAAAAGAGTTATGGCCCTTTTTAACTCACCTCAGCACAACTTGTTGTGATCGCCTTTTGTCCATTGTGCGTCGTCTGTCTTCAACATTTTTGCCTTGTTATCACTCTAAAGTCCGCAGATATTGTCTGATCTTCATGAAATTTGGTCCAAAGATTTGTTCCTATGATATCTTGGTCGAATTGGAAACTAGATCATGTGAGATCAAAAACGAGGTCACTATGTCGAATTAAAGAAACAAGCTTGTTAACACTGTAAAACTTATATTCATAGTCCAATCGTCATGAAACTTGGTCGTAAGATTTGTCCTAATGATGTCTCAGCTGAGTTCGGAAATGGTTCCGTTACGTTGAAAAACATGGCCGCCAAGGGGCGGGGCAGTTTTCCTTATATGTCTATAGTAAAACCTTAATAACACTCTAGAGGTCACATGTATAGTCCCATCTTCATGGCACTTGGTCAGAACATTTTTACTTATGATAGCACGGCTGAGTTCGAAAATGGTTCCACTCCATTGAAAAACATTGCCACCAGGGGGCGGAGCAGTTTTCATGATATGACTATAGTAAAACCTTGTAAACACTCTATGAGTAAAATTTATAATTCAATCTTCATGTAACTTGGTCAGAAAATTTGTTTTAATGATATCTCATTGTGTTTCAATGGTAACGGTTTGTTGCAAAGCATGGCCGCCAGGGCGAGCGGAATGTTTTCCTTATATAGCTAAATTAAAACCATGGTAACAGTCTAGATGTTATGAGGATGTTAGTGCACAGTGATGATGATAATGATGATGATGATGATGATGATGATAATGATGGTGATGATCATACTGGTAATGATTACAGAAACATTTATAACAACCCAAATATCTAATTACAATTATTGCATTTCTCAAACTAATTATTGCCATTACTTCAGATTATCTTTATTTTTTGCAGAAATTCAACATACTGGTAAAACCAGTAAAACAGCAAGATTAGTTACAATTTACATATGAATCTTATTTGACCTTTTATTCTCTTATTCTTCTTTCTTTAAAACTCATTTATACCTGTGCTTGCATTGTTGCAGAACATAAGTGTTGATTGATGCCTTCTTAAAAAGCCATGAGATGATTGTGTATAGGCTTACAGCTCCCTGGAAATTGGCCGTAATTAACTGGTCACTCATATCAAAGACCTTTTTTCTTGATGTCAGATGGACACTTTTTATTAGATTACACTGCTATTATAGTTTGCATTCAGTCAGTAGTTTATGTGTGATTATCAAAGATTTGTGATTTTAACAGGTTTTATTGTTGTTTCAATTGAAAATGTCATTGCAAGATGAGTCTTAAAATAGTAAAGGTAGTTTTAAAACACTTTTCCGTAATAAAAACAGCAATGAATTGCATCATTTAAGAAGCAGAAAAAAACTGTTTGGTTAAAAAGCTAAGTTGTTTTGGCAGTTTTTTTTGCAAAAATAATGTATTTATGCTAACGATTTTGTGTGAATTTAAATTACAAATAGTTTGATAGTTGTTTTGATATGATAAATTTGTAAATTTCATGTTTGAGTTCACTTCCATATTTGAACATATGTGCACACATTTGTAGCTATGAGAAAGATCAAGTGTCAGATGTTTGGCACCTTAAAAGAAGATCAATGTTGAATTTCTAGTAGATATTCTTATACTAATTTTCTTCCTGATAACCGACTTTGATATATGATTACAATTTAACATATTGTATCTTATTATGCAAAACCATTTCGTAAGCACTCAATCTATTGAAAAAAGTACAGTTGTCTATGGTATCTAAAGCTGTTTTTGCAAAAACAAAGTGTAACTACTAGTACTACCGTATAACCTCCAAATATGCTGGGGTGCTTATCTCATGATCTCAACGCTGGGCAACAATTTGTGGAAAAATGTACTTTTCTTTTGTCGATTATGCTTATTATTAAACTACTGTCCAAATACCAATTTATCCAAAATAAACCTTTGTTTCAATTGGTAACAAATGTCTTTTGAAAGAACATAAACACACAAAACTACTTGGAAAGCATTTATTTATATATCTGCCCAAACAAACCCTTTCTTTTCACAAAACAATGTAAACAACCCTCCTTCAACGTTAATACTACTCCGGTGCGTGACCCGGGGCCACACTCTCCTCCTTGTACTTTATTAAAGCTTTGTCGCAATTGGTAACAAATGTTTATTTAAAAAAAAACTACTTATGAAGCATATATTTATAGTTAATATAGCGAATAATTTAACAGTTATGATGATTGAGTAAGATGGTTTTGTTCGTTATGGATATAAATACAAATAATACAAATACATGTCACTTATATAGCGCAAAAATATTATAAAAATATTCTATTGCGCTTCACAAACACTGCACATTGGTTGTCCGTGAAAAAGATTGAACAAATGAGTTTTAAGTCTTGATCTAAAACAGCCCTCATTGTCAATGATTTTTAAGTAGCTTGGTAGATTGTTCCACCACTTCGGGCCAACAACAGCTAAAGATCTATCCGCCATCTTAGTTCGCCTCCTGGGTATAACAAGATTACAGTCACTTTGTGATCGAAGTCTATACCGACTGTTTGCTGGGACAAACATTTCTTGCAAGTAACCTGGAGCATAACCATGGACAACACGAAAGACCATAACCAGGACTTTGTACATGATTCTAGCTTTTACTGGAAGGCAGTGGAGTTGTTTCAAGATTTCAGTACTTGGTTGATCAAATGACGCATTCAGGACCACTCTTGCGGCATGATTTTGAGTCCGCTGAAGCTTTTGAATTTGGTAAGCTGGTAGACCGGTGAATAAACCATTGCAAAAGTAAATATGGGAGTGTACAGAACCATGCACTTACACCTCCGCTGACCTCTGTGTCAAATGCCTGCGTATAGCTTTTAAATTACGCAATTGCATTTGGGCAATTTGGCACTTCTTCGTGATGTGAAGGTCAAGGTTAAGAGTGTTGGTCATTGTAACACCAAGATCTCTCACACGGTCTACTAACTTTACCATGCATCCTCCAACACTCACACTTGATATGGACATTTTAGATAATTGTTGCCTTGTTCCGTATAAAATGATTTCTGTTTTTGATTGGTTTATTTTCAGCTTGAAAGTTGTCATCCAGTTTATAATATCATTGAGACACTTATCAAGTTGTTGTAGAACGTATGCTTCATTTTCATGATTCCCTGCCTGAATCTTAAAGGCAATCGTGTGGTCGTCTGCATAGCCATACAGATCAGCTGGATACTTCTGAACCACCTTGTTGAGGGCCGATTTATACAGAGTGAAAATCACTGGTCCAGCACAGGAGCCTTTGGGGACGCCGAATCTCAAAGGCTCAGTGTCAGATGAAGATTGTTCTATCAAAACTTTCATTGTTCTGTTAGTCAGGTATGACTCAATCCATTTTAATGGGGTACTTTGGATTCCAAACTCATTTTGGAGAATTTGAATAAGAATAGGAATATCAATAGTGTCAAACGCAGCACTTAGGTCTATTATTATTACAATGGTTAATAGGTTTTTGTCTATGGTTTCCAAAAGGTCATTGTACATTTTTACCATGGCTGTCTGTACTCCATGATGTTTTCGATAGGCACTTTGATATGTTGGCAGGAGGTTATTTGACTCAATGTGGTTGTTTATCTGTTGTATTGCAACCTTCTCAAGAATTTTTGAGAGAAATAATAGATTTGACACAGGACGATAATTTTGCAGTTCAAGTGGAAGCCCGTTCTTCTTTAAAAGAGGTTTAATGACAGCTCCCTTCCACTCGTCAGGAAACACACCAGAAAGCAGTGAGCGGTTGACGATTTCAGTCACAACAGGTGCTAGTTGTGTAAAATGAGCTTTGAGTTTAGTTGTTGGAAAGACATCCAATTCACATGTTGTAGGTTTTGATGAATAGACCAGTTTTGCAATATCATTTTCTGAAAGAGGCTTGAATTCAGTAAACATGTTCATACCAGAATCCTTGAAAGTACCTATAGATATATTGGCAAATGATGGGTCAGTAGATATTGCATCTAGATCATCCCTTAACTTGATTATCTTGTCTGCAAAGTAACGCAAGAAATCATTTGCAAGCGAGACTACTGATGTGACACGGTAGTGGATTGACTTTTGACCTTCCTAGTAAATCAGATGTTACTGCATACAACTTCTTGATGTTTCCAGCTGCATCACCTATTCTATCCTGGTAATAACCATTCCTCTCCCTTGAGACTTCAGCAATATAAATGTTTCGTACATGGTTATATACTTTTTTTGTTAAGTCAGATTTGTTTTGCAAATATATGTTCTCTATTGATCGCCGGTACATTTTCAACTGCTTCAGATAGCAAGAGTACCACGGAACTGTTGGTCTGCAGACTATGGTTCGTTCTTTTAGAGGAGCGTGCTTTTGGACAATATCTGAATCTGACAATATATAAAAACCGACCTGTATACCATATCGTAATTCAAAATTGATAAGCGAAAACGGAAAGAGTTGTGTTTAAAAGAAAATAGTTATATGATCAACGCGAATGATGGTAAATCTCAACGAAATGCATAAGATTCAGATGTTTACTGTGGGTACTGGAAAGCTGGTGATGGGTATGAACTATCAACTAACACACTCATGTTACGGCATCGCCCATCATCAGGGTATGCTGTATATCACAACTTCACAGGCATTATACCAGTACACGACGACGGGGACATTGGTGAGAACATTGTACGAAGATAAAACAAACAACCCTTCTGGTATGTATGTGCACTTGTCATCAAAATACGATCAACATTAATAATGTTCTCTTTACAGTAAAAGTATACCTTAACCAATAAGGTGTAAAATGGGTTAATGAAAAGAACTTTTAAAAAGTACAAAAGTGCATCAGTGTGTGTTAAGTGAACGTGATTGTAATGGTATTCAGTGACTGTTCGGTACGCACATGTTTATGTCTGTAACACTAAACAGCATTTCTGTCGACAATAAGATAAATTCCAATACAATTACAATGGTTGTGTTCAGTTACCTTATCGCAATTTGACAAGGACTCAATCAATGCCACTTACTTGTCCGTATTGCGAATTTATTTACTTAAAATGTTTGTGACACTACGTTATAGAACACAACGTACCTTAATCGGAACAACTGTCAAGGATTACGAGTTGGTATCATTTTATTCACAGGTACTTAACACAAATTTGTTGGTCCTTATATATAAAATAAAAGAAACGACGTACTGTATTTCAAAGGAGAACTTAGTCAATGAAAAACGTACGTGGAGTTTATAGCAAAGTTTTTGTTTGATTGTGAACAATCGACCAAAATTCGCCTTACGTCATTACTGACATTTGGACGTCGAGAATTACATACAGTCCACTCTCGTTATCTCGACATCGGATATCTCGATATTCTCGATATGTCGAAGTAAGCTCAATGTCCCAACTTTTTTCCTTCTTTATCTATATAAATAAACATCGCATATCTCGATTTTCGTTATGTCGAATAATTCGATATCTCGATATAAAATTTTGTCCCGAGTCCCGATTTTACATGTATTTACTGTGGTTTATCTCGAAGTGCGAATAACTGTTCCAGTGTTGGCAAAAGGTGAGAATTTTTTTCTTTGATACTTCACCGTCCCGCTTCGCCCGGCTGCTCCCGATACTGTGCGGTAGGAAATTGATCCGTTAATTGCATTAATGATCACACGTGTGTAATGTCGTCAGCCATTAACAATTGAGTAAGACCCGTCACTTAAACTGTCACTTTAACATCAATTAACTGCAATTATTACACAGCCTGCCGAAAGGCCGATAGACTAATAATCGATTGAATTTTGCATTTCAAACTACAAAATGTACATGTACAGTTCAGTATCCCGGAACGTGATTTAGATTGAAAACCCGCGTCTTGATTGGACGTCAATTGCATCATAACTTTAAATAGCAACATTATCGGATGTTTACTCGACAGTTTAGAAAAAATATAACCGCATGTGTTCATGCAATTCTGTAATACTTAAAACGTCATTTTAAGCATTTAAATAGCAAAATTCATCGTGCCTCGTAAAAACGCGTATACTAGTATATCAGGTAGGGAGTATTGTTACACACGGGTGACGGCTTTAGTTAGACCACTTAGCAGGTATTTAGATGTTAAAAACAATATTAATTTTCGTCTCATTTCTTCTTTGAAAACGCATAATCGGATATCTCGAACTCTCGTTATCTCGATATTTTTTCTTGTTCCCGCCGACTTCGAGATAACGAGAGTGGACTGTACTTCGATTGCAGGGTCATATGTGTGAAACTTTTAACTGTTTTGGACATAATTGGTTGATTTTCATCCAATAAACAGTGTTTAATCATAGATGAACGCTTCCAGCTGGCAACCACAACGACACATGTGTGAATTGTTTGATTTTTCATGTTGTTGCATAATGTTATTCAATACACATGTAAAATCATCGTTGGATACCATTTCTTTTATTATATCATATAAGCACCATTTTTTGTCAAGTACCTGTGATTTTATTTCGTACTGCCACTTACTTAAAGTTTCTATATATATATATATATAAGACAATTTTAGATATGTCATTGTTTGCTTGTTATTCGTTAATATTAACTTTAGTAATATTCTTTAGATCACTAAATGTACATTACATTAAACCAAACATGTTTATAAATATCCATAGCTACTTAGTGTTTATAGATTTTGTATGATTTCAGAGTGGTTGAAGTGTGCCGTTGGCCTTGGTGGTGACAAGTTGTATATTACTATTGCTAACAAGAACACGCTTCTCACACTGTCCATAGACGGTACAGTCATGTCTACCTTTACAGACCCTCAATTACGCAGCCCGCGGGGATTACATGTTACACATTCAGGACAGGTTCTTGTCTGTGGGTGGCGTTCTAGTACTGTTATACAGGTAAATGCGGAGGGTAACACGAAGATTGCCACTCTGGTTACACAAAAACATGGAATGAAGTACCCATTGTCAGTCAGCTGCAAAAAGAACGACACTATTATTGTTGGACAATGGCAAAACAGCAACATGTTGTTGTTTGAAGTCAAATAATGTTCTACTCAACACCTTTGTTATTGTATGGTTTTGGAAATAATCGCGTTTGGTATTATTATTGTATTGCATATTCCAAAATATAAATATGACACAATTTGATTAATTAGCTTATCAAAATAATGTGTTTTGTTTGTGTAGAAATAATGAACATTTATTTTTTGTTCTATAATCTGTATAATAAGATATTGCATATCTTAGTACATATGTAATGACGAGTATTGCTAAGGTTAATACAGTTGCTATAAAGCACTTGCGCATTTTTTACATCTCTCTATTTATACTCGTCCTTATCTGCAAAATTTGAATTTCACACTTTTATACCTTTACACACTCTGTCAAATAAGAGTGTTATCAATTTATTATTTGTTTTATTTTTCCTGTATGCTTTGTTGTTTGCTGGAGATAAACACAAAAATTTAAGCCTTATTTTGCAGTTATTTAAAGGCCCGTTAAAGGTGACGATCCGTAATTATTACCTTTTTTAAATATTATTTGCATATTTTATTTATAAAGGTTATCAAAAACTAGTATATATGTGATATTGGACATTACCATAAAAAATGAGCAATACAACTTTTTTCGAGCTCAATATTGTTTTTACAGTGTCCTCCAAGTCAATTTTATTTACAATCAGACTATTAACATCGCTGTTTACATATTCATTTCGATCGTTTCCGGGCCGGTTTCCGATAACAAAAAAGACATTGTGTATCACGGGGACCGAGTACAGTTGCAATAAGTTTCTTTAAAATAAATATTTTTGCAAAGTCGCAATTACAATCATTATTAAAACAAGTATGCATGATGCAACTCCATGTAAAACAAAATATTGTACAACACAAAATATCTTACCGAACTCATATTCTCTTTCTTTGTTTACGACGATATTGTGTTGTTTGTACTACGTCATAAATATATGCGTACTTTACGAAAGAAGCCGAAGAAAATCGAGGATAGCAAAAATGTACCGTAATTGCAAAGTTGTAAACATTTCTGCAAATTATGAAACGGGTATATCTTCCACCTAAGCTGTGTTATTATCATTTTTTATGCAAGAGTAACTGAAATCCGGTAAAAATAAGACCAGTTTATAGGCATAATAATTGGATTAGTAACCTTTTACGGGCCTTTAACGAAATGCAATATCACGCGTATCATTAAATGATACGTTCATTTAGTAACAATATAAAATGTTTAAATCCGTGAAAGTTTGCGAATGCAAATAGACATAATAAAAGACCCCACGATTGATTTTGCGTGCATTTTACGACACCGTTTTAAAATTAGAGTATTGCCGAATGTTTGAATATTTGTGGTGTTCTTCTCTGTGCAATATAATCAGATTGTTTGCACCAGTGATAATAATGTTTCGTATGGACACAGCCATTTAATGTCCCCTATGACATCACACTAAGCATAAATATAAGATATATGTCATACCGATAAAGAAAAAGCTATAGCGAAAATATAACATAATGAAATTAGTATTTGATTATAAACAAAGCATTGTAAATGAAATGTTAAGTTATTGGTGAAGTGTAACTACTCTAAGACTAGTTCTTGGCAGTTTAAGAGGCGTCACAAATTGCTTTTCATCCACGTTGAAACCTCAAAATCAAGCCTGAGTGCGTTTTGAGAACGCTTTACCACAACCGACCGTTCTGATTTTTTCGTTGTTTCGCGTTGTCGTTATTCAGGTTTAACGCGCAAGAACGCATGAACACGAAACTATGTAAAGAAATCAGGACACGTGAATACGATATCACGATTTGGGATGTCGATATTTAATATATTGATAAGTTTACTAACTTACATTGAAGTCAATAATTTTACATGTTTTTGAAAACGTGATCATTTAGTACAATAGACTTGTTTGTACAAATTAAAACAAATATTTCAAATTAAAGGGATCTTTTCACGTTTTGGTAAATTGACAAAATTTAAAAAAGTTGTTTCAGATTCGCAAACTTTTGTTTTAGTTTTGATATTTGTGAGGAAACAGTAATACTGAACATTTACCATGGTCTAATATAGCCATTATATGCATCTTTTGACGATTTAAAAACCTGAAAATTATAAAGCATTGCAACGCAAAACCCCGTGGGGTAACTTCCTATATCCTATTTTATGGGGTGTGTTTTTCGACTAAAATTATAGATATGGGTATGGTTTTGAGCATCTAAGTATAGATATGGGTATTGAAATCAGAAGTTTGCTTGTATATAAATGCATATAGATTTGAAAGTATCAGTATCAAAAAGGGTATGATTTTTAAATGGCAAAGTTGTATTATACATAAATGAAATGAACAAATAAACATATATTAGCAAATTCAATAATATACTGTATTGATATGAAAGAAATTTAAATTCTACTATGAAATGTGTCCACTTTATCAAATTCTAGTATTGAAATGGGTACAGTTTATCAAAATTCTTGTTTTGAAATGGGCCCACTTTCTCAATGGTATCGTATACAAATGGGTATGCTTTTTCAAAAATCTTGTATCAAAATGGGTCTACTTTATCAGAGTTCCGGTATTACAATGGGTCACATTTCGGAAGTCTCCGCGGGACACCCCTACCCTAACATTTGGGAAGTTACCCCCCCCCCCCCCCCCCCGGGCGCGAAACGATTGAATAATTTTGACAGTTCTGTTGTTGTCGTTTAATTTTGTGAAACTACGAAAATTGCTTATATAAAGTATAAAATACGACTCTCATACATACTTGGCAGGATGGCCGAGTGGTCTTATTGGTTTTTACTCCAGGACTCCGGGGGTCACTGGTTCGCGCCCTGCTGCGGGCTACTTTTTACCCTCTTTTTAATTTTATTCTTGATTTTTTACTGGAGCGTTTTAGATCCAATGTTTACATTTATCAATATCAAGCATTTAAAGACAAGCTTCAAAACATGCCAAAATCTGTGAAAAGGCCCCTTTAAAAAAAACTTCATCCGGAAAATTTGAAAATCTGTTAACAACCTTAAACATTATAATGTTAACAAAGCAACAATGGCAAAAGTATCCTAATACATTTCGGTTAAATGCTACTCAGTCTCACAAAGTTATCTAAAGCACGCTCTGAAGGTGTCCATTGAGACAGGGTTTGGACAGGGTTTGGACAGGGTTTGGACAGGGTTTGTTCGTGAAAGATCTCAAGCTTTTTTGGATATTAACCGATCAGCAGTAAATATTATCTGTATTGTCCTTATTTGAGGTTAATGTTCATTTTAGCTTTATGCGTTTATGCTTTGTTAATATGTATGAGATTAGACTTAAAATAAGACCGGTCTAAATTCGAATTCTTTAAAGTGAACGTTCTTATTTCGTGACTCCGGCTTAAATCATGTTTAATATGCATGATTTGTTATATCAATTTTTAGTGTATAGGTAACTGATCCTTTTTTCTTTCAATGAAATGCTTCGAAATTTTTAAAATAATTTTCTTCTGATTGGTTTCTACAGTTTCATGTTTCCTAAATTAAATAAACGATATGATGTCGGCATGGGTTTTTAATGTTCAATATGTATATAAAGGTATTTTTTCTACGAAGAGGTAATTTTGAGAGGACAAGGGCGTTCAGATTGTACGTAACTGACATATATGAATACCTCAACATCTAATTTAAAACGAGCCAATATACTGATTTATGCTGATTTATTTAATTATCGCCTTCTTATTATAAGAGGCATTTAAGATAGATGCCATTTTGCGGCTATTAAGCTTGTGTTGTTCAACCAAAGCTCTGCTATTCTCAGCTGTACTGATAGGTTTGCCTGGCTTATCTTTCAAATGCTATTTGCAGATGACTTCAATATCAAGGAAAATCATTTGCCGTGCCTTATTGCAGGAATGAATGAAGCTCGGCAACATTTTGTTCATGGTTATGGTTGGTGCAGGAGCGGTTTCCCATCCCTACAATATATTTTATTGTATGGTGATGAAATAAAAAGCTTCTCAGCATTTAATTGATTTGACTAAAAATGTGACTTCTAGAGTCTTAAAAAGGTTTTACTTTAGCCACATAAGAAAAACTGCCCCGGCCCCTGGCGGCAATTTATTTCTAAAATGGAACATGTCCGTTAAAAACGCTGTACAACTTATTAACACTCTATTTGTCACATTTATGATCCAATCTTTATGAAACTTGGTCAGATATTTTTATCTAATGATATTTCAGCTGAATTTCAAAAAAATAAATAATGCAATTCCTTCACATAAATGGCCGCCATGTGCCGGACCCAGTTTTCCTTACATGTATATATGTATTTTTTTATGACGTCACGTCCGGCTAAACAAGTTTAAAAAAAGACTTTCGGTTAAAAATGGGAAATAATTAATATTTCGGTCATAAGTAAACTAATTTAAGCAAAAATAGTGTGGAAGAAAGCTTGAAAATTCTCTACATGTATATGTTAAAAATATTTTCGTAAGTTATTGTTGACGGCAAAAAAATGGTCAACGAAGATTCAGCGTTCACGCAAGATCATCCTGAAGTTCTTTCAAAAATCAAAATATTTGACATTAACGCAGCTCGCCTGTTGAGAAAAAAACTAAAAATGGAAGAGAAAGAAAGGAAATTAAATAATTATGAACATACGCCAGTGAAAATCGATTCCGGCGAGGGCGAACAAGAAGATGTTGAAGTGCGAACTTACAGTTTGAACGAAAATGTAAATATGAAGAAGAAATTCAGATCTACTGAAAAGGAACCGCTAGAGATTGTAGAAACAAACTGAGGAACAAAACTTGTACTAAACACAGGTACGTATGAACTGTTAACATTTGCTAGCAAAACGTATTTTTCAGACAATTCACTTAATTATAAGTACTTATGTAAATCAGCAAATGACAGAAAATCAAATGTAGTGGAGCTTAGTTATAAAGTCGCGGATGAGAATAACCACTTGTACACGTTTAACATGTACCACACGACTTCCTCATGCTTGGTAAATGGTAGAAACGTGGCTCACTTCTTTGACACAGACCTTCCAAACATTCTCCAAATAATGAAAAAACTGAAATTCAGTCAAATAATCAATCGATATGTGAATTAAATAAATACATGAAACAGCAAATACTGTCATACTTGGGGCGTAAAAATCCCGAGCGCCCATCACCGAAAAAGTCTGTAACGTATGAAGTTGATAAACCTGACACGCTCCTAAACAGCAGTATTGAACAGGACTCCCGAACAGTAGAGAATGCCTCTCGAGTAGTAAACAATGACTCCCGAATAGTAGAGAATGAAGCGGTCACGGATATCGAGATAGAGACAGAAGCTAAAGATGAATTAACTGAAGTTACAGAGACTCATTTAGAAGAAAAAAGTGACACAAGTTTTGATATTGATTGCGCCACCCAAACAGACTCGGTAGAAAATGCCATTCTAAATGAAATGAAGATCATGAATGAACTACTGATAGATACAAAATTCCGATTAAACAATTTTCAACAAGAGACTACATTGCAACTTTCACAATTAAGAGATGAAATCGCAAGTGTTAAAAAGGCAATCTCTTTAGCTAACCAGCAATCAACAGATAAAGAAGAAACAATTA
Organism: Dreissena polymorpha; assembly: GCF_020536995.1. Lineage (NCBI taxonomy): Eukaryota > Metazoa > Mollusca > Bivalvia > Myida > Dreissenidae > Dreissena > Dreissena polymorpha. The sequence goes on from NC_068357.1 coordinate 21,803,115, forward strand.
GTCAGAGTACGGATAAACTAAGTAAAGGCATGAAACAAGCCAACGATGCACTTCACAGGAAATTACAATCAGTACATGATAATATAAAGAAGATAATCCCATCTAGAGCGAATATGGCGGAACGGTTGTAAAAAAATGAACGCAGTGAAAGAGCTACAACGGAAACACCTCAATCAGAAAAAAGTAATAATAACGGTAGCGGACATGAAAGAAAAGAAAGAGAACAGTCTCCAACGGAACAAATACTCGAAGTAAATACTGATATTGTGGACACGGCAGATAGAGCAGATACAGCTCTAATAATAGGTGACTCAATTCTAAATGGTATTAACAGGCGTGGATTGAATAAAAATACACACATTAAAACTCTACCAGGACGGAAAATTAAAGACATTCGTTTGACACTGGATTCATGTGACATGACAACATACAAAAAAGTGATTATATATATATTGGTGGGAATGACATGGCGGAAGGAGGCGACGCAAAAAAAGCACACCGTGAGATAAAGCAACTGCTACATGAACTTAATGGACATAACTGCACTGTATACTTGTGCACAGTTGCCCCAAGACGAGATGCAGATATAGTTCCGCTGATTAACATAATTAAACAAATATGCGAAGAAACAGGTGCTTAATTTTATTGAAGTGTATACATCGTTTATTTATGGAAATGGTAACATGGCTCAACATTTGTATCGCAGAGATGGGATACATCTGCACGCTAGACTCACTCCACTCAATCCGGAAGTAATGGATACGTAAGTTATGCTCCTGACCGAGGCAGTCCGAGAAACGGCGATTAACGTAACTATCAGTTGCAGACCGGAAGTTATGGCTACAAAAAGGAGGCTTCTGGAGGAGGCTCAAGGAATGGCTATTCACGTGACGGAAGAAGCAGTTTTCAGGCGCAAACCGGATACAGAGATCATGCACCAGGTCAAGTTGCCGGAAACAGCATGGCAACTGATCAACGACGGTTTGACTCTCTTCAGGGACGACGAATGCCATCAAAAGCATATCGCAATGTGTGTGGCTTGAATAATCACGAAATAAATGACTGCTACCGGAAATGGCGGCGATCGGACAGTTACCATAGCAACTCGTGGTCCGAATCTAGGAGATACGGACAATATTGCCATCAGAGCAAGGCCCCAGCTGAACAACGGGCTGCATAGGACATTCGCATCAGGCCATGACACATTACAAATCCTGAGAGCGGTACTGTTAATTATAATAAATTTGTGTTAAATAACCTATGTATAGAATGTAATAACTGTGTATGCAAATGTGATTCTGACACTAGAATTTTAAATACGATTGTATCAAATGAAGCTGTCTACTTAGTATCAAATATTAATGATAAACGAACTATTAGAAAGTAGCACTTCCATTGAAAAAGATAATTGTTTTTCTAATGAAAAGTGTAGTATTATTACAGAATCAACTTTGGATTTTAATTTCACTAATAGTGGATTACATGTTGTTTGCTTGAACATTCATCACATATTACCAAAGATTTATGAAATCAAATATGTACTTTATAATTCGGATATTCACATATTAGGACTTTTTAAAACATTTTTAAATGCTGAAATATTAGATAATGATATACAAATTCCAAATTATAATATTATTCGCCGTGATAGAAGCAATCGAAAGGGTGGAGGCATATTAATTTATATTAAAGATAACATACCATTCCAACATAGATTGGACTAAAACGTACATTTTTTATCCCCCGCCATAGGCGGAGGGATATTGTTTTGGCGTTGTCCGTCCTTCCGTCCGTCTTTCCGTCCGTCCGTCCGGCACTTTTGTGTCCGGAACTATATCTTGGAAGTGCTTTGGCGGATTTCATTAAAACTTGGTATGAGTATATATATGTATTAGAAAATGATGCACGCCAAATGGCATTGTCCATCCGTCCAGAATATTTTTGTGTCCAGAAGTATAATGGCGGGGGAAATCAATTCAACGAATTTGCTTGTTAGAATCAGTTTGGATTGAAATAATGTTTCCTCAAACAAAATCATTCTTAATAAACTCTGTATACAGATCACCGGATTCTACAATTGAATGGATATCGACATATGAATCTAATTTTAAAAACGCTAATAACTTAATGGATAAAGAATTTTATATATTTGGAGATTTTAACATCAATTTTCTTTCTGACAAAGATGTGTTCAGTAATAATAAATGGTCTTCTTTTGTGATTGCAAATGGACTCCAACAAATGGTCAGGCAACCAACACGAATAACAAAAACATCTAACACTATAATTGATCATTTGTATACTAATCGTCCGGATCGAATCATGGAAATGTTTTATCGTCCTATAGTATAAGTGACCACTTTCCAGTGTGTTTTACGCGAAAGACACGCTATAAACTATCTAAAAACACGCATTTAACAAAGGAATATAGGCAATTCAAAAATTTCAATGAATCAAACTTTCAAAATTATTTGCTAATGTCAAATGTAGAACATGTTGAAACAATAGCAGATCCAAATATTCACTTAGTTATTTACTAAATAAAATTAATGAAGCGCTAAACGTTCACGCACCATTAAAAATAAAAAGAATAAAATCTGATCGTCTACCCAGTTGGTTTACAGCGGTAAAAGGACAAGAAATCAAATTTCGCGATTGGTAAAATAAGCATCATAAAATAGATGAATACAAGAAACAGCGAAATCATGTAACATTTCTAATAAGAAAAAGTAAAAGGCAGTTTTATAACCAATCGGTGAAGGAAAATGCATCAGTTCAGCATCTATGGAATACTCTTAATACTTTAACAAAACCACAAACTTCACCAATTCATGTATTTGACATTCCTCAGATTATGATATTTTCGACGTCCGGAAAATAATAGACTATCTCAAAACATCCAAAGCTGCTGGAATAGACAATATTGGCGCTAATATTGTGGGGATACCATTGTAGGTCCGATTACTTCTATACTTAATAATTGTATAATTGCTGGAATTTTCCTGACCAGCTTAAAGATGCATATGTTTTGCCAATACATAAAGGTGCAGATAAAAGTGATCTTAACAAGTATAGACCAATTTCTATTCTCCCAACAATTTTGAAGATATTTGAGAGACACATAACAAATCAACTTAAATCATATCTTGAAAAGCATGAACTACTCCACAGTTACCAATTTGGTTTCCGCCAAAATAATTCCTGTCAAACATCCTTGATTCGCCTTGTAGATTCTTGGATACAGTATACTGATTTTGGTCGCATGGTTGGATCAATTTTCCTGTATCTCCGGAAAGCATTCGATTTAGTAGATCATGACATTTTACTTGAAAAACTCAGCATGTACCATCTTTCTGACAATGCTCTTGTTTTGATTAAATCTTATTTTTCTAATTGAAGACAGTGTATTAAAATAGGTGCCAGAAAATCATCGTTTCAATATATCAAAACCGGTGTTCCACAAGGCTCTATACTTGGTCCATTTTTTTTCTTATTTACATTAATGACATCCCATCCTTAGTTTAAAACACAACAATTGATCTTTACGCAGACGATTAAACTTTACACGTATCGGGTTATAACATTCATAATATACAATAACATTTGCAAAACGATTTGGACAGTATGGCAACATGGTGTTCCTTTAATAACATGTCAATTCATCCAAACAAAGCTAAATGTATGCTTTTATCAAAAGCTCGTAGTTCTACTGACAATCTTTTTTTCCCGTTCTATATATTTTATTTGCCTCGTCAATAGGTATGTGGGGGTCGAGGGCATCCCCCTCCATACCGTACATAATCAATATATATAACAGATCATAATGCATGGTGTACAATATTGCATTGTATACAAGCGCTAAATACTGCGCAATGAAAAATACACAAACTGCCATTAATGCATAAACAGCAATACATGTATACATAAATTGAAGAATAAATATATTGTTAATATATGCAAGTCACAATGTTCAACTTACAGTATTGTAAAGTAGACAACTGCTCGCAGTTACATAGTTTAGGTAATATTATATAGCGGTATACAACTTGATACATATATTGCAATTATCAATATAGAGATGAACGATGCAAGTAACTCTTTTCTAACGATATAGCCTTAACAAAATGTCCCAATCTTTATTTGAACTTATTAAGTTGGAATCTAAATTGCAAAAGGCATTCATATCCTTTAAAATATTATACTGGATTGAAAAATATGATTTTGCCGCGATAACGATAGGCAGTTTTTCATTCATTTTACAATTATATATAAAAAATTTAGTAAGAAGGAAAGTAAGATTAAGAGGAGCACTTGTGTTTCTATGTCCTAACATAAACGAGGGTGCATTTATAAGTTCAGTAAATACATCAAAACCTTCAAACAGTTCTGTAATAAACATTTTAACATATTTACATTCCCAAAAAAATGTGTTCGATTGTTTCTGGCGCACTGTGACAAAAAGAGCATTCGGCAGATGCTTTATAATTGATTTTATACAAAATATAGTTTGTACCAATAATTCTGTGTATAATTCTATACTGAAACCATTGTAGTGTAGAATCTTTGGTTATTGAAAATGGCATTCCAAAAATATGGTTCCAGTCTTTTAATTCAATAGTTTCAAAAATGCTCGTCCATTTTGACATACATATAGGTAAATTGTCATTTGTTTTAAAAATATTATACATGGACTGAGTACCTTTTTGATATTTTAAAATGGATATCATTTGTAAGGGAACAAATGGCTTAACAAAGTCAAGATTATTTAAATCTGAAATTCTATTTAAAACAGGTGTTTTATCTAACAAACCACATTTTTTAAGTACTTAGTTACTTCATGAGCAATACCGGTATAATGCAAGTGGTTTGGAGAGAAATTATATTTGTTACACAGATCTTCATAGCTATATAACTCTAACCCTCTTGATTTTTTTATCAAATCACCTATAAAATGTACACCATGTTCGAACCATGTTTTTAGGAAAACAATCTTATTACCGATCGTTATATCTGGATTATAAAATATTGGGGTTTGAAGTATGTACTTTATATCAAAAGATTCAGCTTTACAAAGGATTTTAAAGTGTCTTTCCAGAAAGCATTGTTTGTTTTATGTATGAGGTTTTCCGGATAGTCAACACCACAATTATAAAGTTTTTGGGTATCTTATGTCATTTTTACAATATTTATCCATTTACCATTTACTGTGGTGAACCTTCGTATCCAAGAACACTTCAGAGCAGTTATAAAGGAAAAGATGTTCTACTGACAATCTTAGACTTAATAGTAATGGCATTATCCTTGAACAAACAAAAGAATTTAATTTACTAGGAGTTACGATTGATGAGCATCTTACATGGCAATCTCAAATAAACAGTGTATGTCGTAAACTTAACTTTAAACTGGCCTTATTAAAACAAATCAACTATTTTATTAACTATGAAACAAAAAACTATTTTACAACTCATATATATTAACGACTATGGATTATTGTTTGCATTATGGTGTTCAGCAACACAGTCACACTTACGTAAAATACATTCGATACAAAAACGAGCTGCTAAAATAATACTGAATAAACCATATTCAACTCCTTCATCTCCCTTATTCAAAGAACTTGGTTGGTTGACATTCAATAACAGATGTACTTTCCTAATTATATCTATTGTTCATAAGTTTGTTATAGGCGCAATTCCCTCTTATTTCAATAATGTTATTCATATCTCAAATAACAATGTGTACGCTTAGATCCATCAAACACACTGATATATCATCTATTCGGTTTAAAACAAAATTATGGAGAACGAGCGTTTTCGTTTCGGTCACGAACCAAATGGAATTCAACTCCAATAAGCATCCGACAAGTGTCTTCGAATACAACATTCAAAATAAAATTTAAAAAATACCTACAAACAAATCACTGATATATATGTATGCTCATTTTTTATTTTTTTTATGTAAATACTTTGTTGTGATGTGTCTGATGTGATTTATTTTGAAAGATTGATTTTTGAAAGATTGATTTTTGTATCATATTTTGCATATTTTGTATTATCATAATCATCATCGTCATCATTATCATCGTCGTCTTCGTCGTCGTCGACGTAGTAGGAATTGATAAGGAAGTTATTATAACATTTAACTGTATAGTTCATTTTCTTTTTTCCCATGTATGTTCGTATGCATGTTTCAATATGTATACTTGTGTTTTGTTACTGAAGACCACATTGTAAAAAAGAAATTATTTCTTAATGTGAATTCTTCATGAAATAAAGTTATTATTATTATTATCATTATTATTATTATTATTATTATATGGCTAAGTAAAACCTGTTTAACTCTCAAGAAGTCATTTGTAGTCAAATCTTCATAACATCTGGTCAAAACATGTGTTGTAATGATATCTGGGCTGAATTCGAAAATGATTCCGATCCGTTGAAAAACATGGCCGCCAGTGGCGGGGCAATTTTTACGGACGTGCGGACCGACGGAAAACGTATGACGTAACAATTAGATCTTTGACAAAAACCGAGTGTTCCAAATGAAAAAAACGGCAACTTACACCATAGTGAATGAAAAGGACATAGATGTTAGATAAACCCGCAGGGTTTATATCCCCCTCGGAGAACATAGTACGAGAAGCGGGTTTCATGTCTCTGACTATTTGCACAATTTCATTTATAGTTACATTGTTTGAGGTCATATTTTTTGCCGTGACAAATCTGAGAGATTCTAATTGTGCACTTAACGCTGTCTTCTCAACGTCGTCTTTGTAGAGCTCGACAACAAAGTACAGATCATCCTTCATGGAAGAGCCACCACTAACACTTTTCAAAAGAAGATCTTCAAGATGTTGGTAGGATTTGTAGCCTTTCTGATCAAATCTGTCTTTTATACAATTAAATGTAAGAGCAAGTGCCTCATAGTACTTTTCGCGATACATGTCTTTCTCAGACGTATGATACTCGGCTGTTTTTGACGTCTGGGCAGGCTAGGTTCATTTACATCAAGATTATCGAGTTTGCTTGTAGTTTCATCATAGAATGTATCGCACGATGCTTCATCTCGCTTTTTGCTTAGTGTGTCTACTGTGAGCTGAGCTAGTTTCTGTCCCTCAGACGCAGACATCTCTTCGTGTTGAAGTGCTTTGCTAAGATTGTCTGTATGGCGAAGAATTTCATACCCAAGACAGACTCCAAACAGAAAGTCAAAGATTGTCATCAAAGTTTGGACACCAATTATTCGAGCGCGAGTTTCTGAATCATTGACGATTTCATAGCACCTATCCCATAAACACTGAAGCACATTGTAATTGTCCAGTACATTACATAGACTAGCTGCCATAACTTTCCACCGGGTAGGACACAGCGTTCGGAGGCCAGGTGTGTTGGGACTCATTTCACTTTTCAGTTTATCGAATTCAGCGTCCCTTCTGGGAGAGTACTTGCTGAGTTTTGATATCTCGTAAATAGTGGCCAATTCATCTCTCATGACCTTCGAACTTTTCATTGTGTCCCAAATGGCAAGATTCAATGCGTGTCAGTAGCAATGCGTATATACAGCACGTTCCTCCTGTCTAGTTATGTTGGCAGCCACGCCAGTCGTGGCACCGGACATGTTGCTAGCGCCGTCATAACATTGACCTCTGCAGTTGCTTAGGGAAATGTTCATTCTAATAAATGTGTCCGAGATCACTTCCGTCAATGTGGCAGAATCGATTCCAGGAACAACGTAGAGTCCAATAAATTCTTCATGCGCTATTAACTCACTGTCTTCATGTCTTATCACAATCACCAGTTGTTCACGATTTGATTGATCAGTAGTTTCGTCTGCCATTATTGTGAAAAATCCATGTTGTCGTATATTTGTTGCCACTTTACAAAGAGTTCCTAGAGCCATTATTTGATTCATTTCACTCTGCATATCCACTGATGTGAATTTATCTGTTTTCTTGTCAAGCCGTTAGAAATTATTTGTCGGTTTCACCGTGCACTTTCAATATTTGCATAATGAATGAATGAATGACAGACAGACAGACAGACAGACATACAGACAGACAGACAGACAGACAAACAGACAGACAGACAGACAGACAGACAGACAGACAGACAGACAGACAGACAGACAGACAGACATACAGACAGACAGACAGACAGACAGACAGACAGGCCAAAAACAATATGCCCCCGATCTTTCGATCCGGGGGCATAAAAAGAAACAAAGGCTTAGATCATACCGACAATTAAAGATTCCCAGGCTTAAATACTCAAGAATAAAATCATTATCGTTATAAAAGATACCGATCAATTAACAGCATAATTGACACGTACATTACCGCGAGTGGGTGCTGACAATCAACAATGCACGTGCCATAACCGCGAAAGCGTGATTATCTTGCTTCGTGGTAAAGATATTTTCAAATATATGGGTATTGAAATGAAAAAAATTAAATAAGAAAGGTCTTTGCCGAAATTTCAATTTTTTTCCCGAAAATATTGGGGCGGCGGCCGCCGCCCCTGCCGCCCCAGCTCCGACGCCTATGCCATATCGTTGACCTTGTCTTAATTTAGACCTGGCTGGGCTATCCATCTCCAACCAGGCTTTGCAGGCAAAGCGTCTCGTCTGCCAGGGACAAAAGCGAGGTTTAACGCTCTTAGGAGGGATTACATCCATATTTCACCGTTTATAAAGCATGCATATTTTTTCCTATACAATATAAATATATTATATTTGTCGGCATTAAACTTGTATCACATGTATATACACTAAATATCGATTTGGCGAAATATTATCAATGTAGTTTTTAAGCTGTCGTATTTTTCAGGCTTGTTTATTTTAACCAGTCAAATAATATTTTATAAATGATTAAACATCTTTACCTTCGATACCCTTTTATTACATGGGTTGTGTGAACATAGGATTATAAATTAACACAACTAGTGCATGTTTTTAAATAAATTGCATCTGTTACCTGAACAGATTTATCGGGAATGTTTAATATTTACAACAATTAATATACGCAGTGTGCCTATGCTAGTCAGACATATATGTGTCTGAACATACTTCGGATATGGTGTGCATAGATTGATAGTCTTTGCAGAAAAAAACATGGACTTTGTTGCGAGTAATACAAACTGGATATTAAAAATTGCTGTGTACCTGCTTCAATTGTCTCGGTCTGTGTTTCCGACACGCACGTGTCCGTAAGGCGTAACCTTCAGAATAAGTATAGTATAAACATTAAAAGCAGAACATGTGACCTAGAAATTAACGCCTTCTCATATTTGCAATTTAGCAAGTTGTCGCGAGTGACCGATTTTTAACTTCGTTTATTTTTTTTGCATTAGAGTTTAATTTCTTTTTTCTAGTATTTTCACTAATGGGCGTAAAGTCGCAGTGTCGATTTACATCAGATCAAAAACGAACGTAAGTATACTTCATCGGTATATTTATAGCACAGTTTGTAAATCTAGAACATTTAAGATCACATAACGGAAACATCACAGTTCAAGTTAGATCATTTGTGAATTGTTTTAAGTCCGTGAAAATTTACTTTTACCTACTTCAGGCTGCTCATTCACGATCTCATAAGTGTTAAGTTATGCGTTGCAGACGTCATTTATATAGACGTTTTGTACTCGATAACATCTTCAATATAGAACTGTAACTTTAAAATTGTGTGTGTAAAAACTTACTGGGGAAGATTTGTGAAAACGAAACCAAAATGGCCGACAAGGCTTCGGTAACTAAAGGATCAGATATGCTTGTAGACGTCTGTTGTTCACCATGTCGAGATGAAGAAATCCACACGGAGGCTGAGTTTTATTGCCAGTTGTGCACAAAGTTTTAGTGCGGCAAATGTTTAGTTCCACACAGCCAGCTGTTTAAAAAGCACACCACCTTTGACAAGGGGGAAAAGTTCAAGTGGCCGGTGTCGAAGGCGACGGAAGACTTTCTGGAGAAATGTGAAGTACACGGCGATAAGAAAATAGAACTGTTCTGTGACGATCACGGTCAGTTGTGTTGTGTTACATGTGTGCTGCTGAACCACGGGTAATAGCGTATAATGAATTAAGCCTATTGTGGCGGTGTAGATGGTAAGTAATGAGTACCCCCTACAAATTTTTAGTAATTCAAAAACTTTTCGGTAGTTCAACTGGCGAAATCGGCGCACAGTCCATCTTCGCCATACCGATATGAAATAAAGAATTATAACATCGTAATTTCTTTAATTATAGGTACGTATACGCTTTACTTTCTGTCCACACTCTGGCCTTAATATCGTATTGATATATATACTTTCAACGGGACGTTATTATTTTGTTCACAATTCCCTCATTGTTAAGAAATCGAGACTGAAATGTAAACACATGGTTTCCGCGACTTTTAACCCAGTTTTGCATATTGGTTATTATTCCGATATACGGCTTGTGTGTGAGTATTATGCTAATTGCTGTGTAAATACGCTATTTCTTTGCTATTAAGCATCTTACTGCATCATCAATTATGTGTTAAACCTGTAAATTAGGAATCATACATTTGCTTTGTTCAGGCCATGCCGTTTCTCGATAAGGACCTCGGCGCCTAATATGGGAACGTGGAAGCTATCGCCTGATATGGTAACGTGGGAGCTATCGTAGTAGATTCTGATTGGTAAGCTCGGTGCATTTTCCCATGACGTAGTTGTCTGGTTTTTTAGTTAAGTAGCCAAACATTCTATACATAGATGGTGACGTCACTATGGTAGCCCAAAACGGTTAAATACCACTTATTATTCAATCTCAGGAAATTGATGCAATTTATCATTCCCTCTGTTTATTGTTGATTCTTACATCATGGTAAAGTACAAGAAGCACGGAATCAACAATGTATGGTTGTTTATCATAGTGTGTGTTGTTTAAACATATCAAATGTAGTTTTGAAGTTCAAACATGAATGGGTTATTGTTGGTTTTATTACTAATACATAATGGTCATTCAAAGTAGTTTCCATATTTGTTTTATTGTCTCGTCAAACATTATTTTGCATGTCAACTACAACTAGTCAGTATTAAGGTCGCATTCTGTTGAATGCTTTGTTTTTCAATGTATGTACACTTATTTCCTTGTTCATAGTATTTGGTTATTAGATGCATACGTCGGTACTTTAAAATACTCAAGGATACGTTGTTGTTAGTGTCATGATTAATATCATTAAGTGTTATTTACAAAATATTACGTAATAATTAATATCAGAGATCATTTACTTGTAATGATAGACACAGTAACCTTACAATTTAGATTTGTTTGCTTATTCTTACTCATAGTATTGTATGTTCTCTTTGTAAGGTAATTGAAGTACATGTGAGTTCAATGATAGTTATAACTGAAATAACCCCTAGATAAAAGTAGTAAATGTACAACTTGCGAGCCAAAGTCAGAACTTTGCATTTTGAACGTGTAAACTATCATTTGTTCAGTATTGTTATCTTTGAATGAGTATTACAATATTAAATCCAATGTCATCGGATAATGTTCATTATGTTACTATTATATAAGTTGTTAGGCAACCGATAGTTGATGTAGTGTTCTGTCATCATATACATGTCATTCTTTATATTGCATATATCATGTAAGTTGCTATGCGACCGGTATATGGTATAATGATTTGTCATATGTCATGTAATCATGTGGAAATCGGCGCACAGTCCATCTTCGCCATACCGATATGAAATAAAGAATTATAACATCGTAATTTCTTTATTTATAGATCCATTCCCCGGAACACTATCAGATGTTTAGTTAATATGTTTTTCTGTGTCTATTATTTACATATAATATCCGAAGAATGTCCTCTACAAATTACCACTAAAATCGTACCAGTTTTGCTTGTTTTCGTCTTGCTGATTTAAGTCATTTATACACATTGCGATTAATGTTTTATTTTCAGGCAATGTACTAAGGTGACGATTATTGCTGATTCAGTAAAAAATCGTCCAAATGTTAACCTTCATGAAATATCAGCAAAAATCAATTATATTCTGAAATAGCTCACATACATGCAAAACACTCAGAAGAGTTACAGCCAATCTCTGCAAGCCAATTACAATGATAGATTACAAGAAATACGAGATATGCGCGATGAGATAAATCTTGTGATAGACAAGCTTGAAAATGCTACATTGACGGAAATGGATACTCTGATGAATCAACCGAAAGATTCCCTCAAGGCAGATGCTTACAGCTGCACCAAAATTCCTGACGAGTTAAAGCAGCTTAGTGACATTTCCCGGATGTGGAAAATAAGAGTAGCCACCTAGCTTTTGTAGCCTATCAGAAGAGTCTGGACAAAATAAGGGAATCAAAAAGATACATGAAAGATAACTCTGAGCAGACTAAATTCATGTTTAAATTCCATGGAAAAACGGAGCTTGTGCAGTATTTGTCTGAACTATCAGGATTGGGTATACTAGTGAAAAGTGAAATAAACCCAAACAGGAAAATCAATATAAGTGGGAAAAGGACTGACTGTAGCATTGAAATACCAGGTGAGGACGGAAATACGTGTAGAATAAGAAGTATATGCTGTCTACTTGATGGACAGAGTTTATTGGCAGACTCAGGAAACAACAGATTAAAACTTCTAGACCAGAATTACCGGCTGGTCAGTCATTGTCCTATGCCACCTGTAATACATGACATATGCCATGTCGATTCATATCAACTTGCCGCTGCTCATAGTTACAAAGACATGCAGATGTTTACTGTGGGTACTGGAAAGCTGGTGATGGGTATGAACTATCAACTAACACACTCATGATACGGGATTGCCCACCATCAGGGTTTCCTGTATATCACCTCCGGAAATGCATTATACCAGTACACAACGACGGGGACACTGGTAAGAAAAGTGTACGAAAATACAACAAACAACCCTTTAGGTATGTATTTGTACTTGTCATGAAAATACGATCAACTTTAATAATGTTCTCTTAACAGTATATCAACTTAACCAGTAAGGTGTAAAATGTGTAAATCTAAATAACAATTCAAAATTACAAAAGTTCGTCCGTGTATGTTAAGTGAACATGATTGTAATGGTATTCAGTGACTGTTCGTTATATGCATGTTTATGTCTGTAACACTAAACAGCATTTCTGTCGACAATAAGATAAATTCCAATACAATTACAATGGTATGTTCAGTTCATCTTATCGCAATTTGACAAGGACTCAATCAATGCCACATACTTGTCCGTATCGCGAATTTATTTACTTTAAATATTGTGATAATACGTTTTGAAACACAACATACCATAATTGGAACAACTGTCAATGATTACGAGTTGGAATCATTTTATTTTGTAATGACACTTACTGCCACTCTGGTTACACAAAAAGATGGACTGATTCACCCAGTGTCAGTCAGCTGCAAAAAGAACGGCACTATTATTGTTGAACAAAGGCAAAATAGCAACATGTTGTGTTTGAAGTCAAATAATGTTCTACTTAACACGTATTTTATTTTGTTGTTTTGGAATTCCTTAAGGTTCATGGGGGGGGGGGGATAAAATTCATTAAAACTTCGCTTTGGTTTTTCTTCATTGAATGTGGTACAATATGGTCAAACTATATATCATTTTAAAGCTAAAGACGGATAGAATAACATAAACACATTTTTGACATTCAATATTTGTGTGCTTTATTCATATTTTGGTTTAAAACCAATACATTTTTACACTAATTTACAAAATCTCAATCTAAAGTTAGGAAGGATATGCACTATCGTAAGTTGAATAAATACAAAGCTATATACATATACAAGGTCAAGTTAGCAACATTTCACTGAAAATTATTGTCATAAAACAACAAATGAGTTTTTATTCAACTGCCTTTTTGGATAAATATCCTAAACAAAGTTCTAAAAATAACTAAAACGTAACTACTTTTTAAAAATCCAGGTATGGTAGATAATAAGAGTCACAATTCTATTTCAAAGGCTTAACAATTTTGTTATTTACCTCTCAACCAAATTGCAAATTTTAAACCATCTTAAATTGAAATAGATTGCAGACGACATATAAAATTGTAAAGGAATATGAAGAAATTGGCAAAACGATTGATTTTATATTTCGATTCCTTCTACCCATTTTGAAAGCGTGGCCATCGCTGTGATCCGTAGAAAAACGTGCAAAACAAATCGGTCGAAACCACGTGCAGTGGTGAGAAAACCGGGTATGTGTATACACATACCTGAGAAAACACATACTTATTTTGACAGTTGGGTGGCAACTAGTAAAACAACTATTAACATTAATCAGCAAGAGATCGCACTAAATAACAGAAATGACCACGTAGAGATATCATCACTTACCCTATTTCAAATATGTTCCAGCTGAGAATTGTCCCCCACATGTCTTTTTTAGTTTATTTGTATTGTTTTTCTGGAGCCGAAGTGCATCTCACAGAATATCCATCCAACGTCCGTTGTTTTCACTTTCGTTATTTAAAACTCCGTCTAAAAGAATTATTTCTACTTTTAGATTGTTAAAGCGATGTATTATTATATATTATCAATAGAATCGTATACCGTGATAAATTGAACGGAGTTACGTATCGATCTTTATGTCAGTCTGTAAGCGTACTATTTTATGCGCAATAATATAAGTACATGTGATTCGACAACGATTGTAAACATTGGTGAAATGCTTCTTACATAGTTATTTTTTTTAGTGTTTTTGAGGTCTGATTGTGCAGTTTGCAAACATCAAAGGAAAGATTACAATCCAATGCATTTGTCATCGTCAACCGTTTGGAATGTCAGTTAGGCGATGAGTGAGTTTTTAGCATGTTTCTTTCTATTTTATTAATTTAAAAATGGCTGCCCCCTTGGTGATGAAATGACATGTGTTCGAGTTTTGATATTTCTAGATATGTAAACTTTTTTTACTATTTAAGCGTAACTTGCCCTCGTCAATGTCGATATTATTCATTAGTTATATAATTTTCCGCCGAAATACGTGGAATAAACATGATTCAGATTTTTAAAAATAATGTATATTTTAGTGTTAAAATCGCTTTGTATTTTGATTGATTTTGTGGATGTTATTATACGTTGATGTACAAAATTGGTAGCAGTTTGAAGGAAAAACATCCTTTAAAGCATATATGTATACATTTTCAATGTGGCACTCTTCCTTTAGTCAAATTTGAGTTTAATGCTATGGGTCCCACATTTTTCAAAATGAAGCCTCTACATGAACCTTTATTGCGTTTGGTATTATTACTGTATTGCATATTCCAAAATATAACACAATAAGACGAAGATCAATTAGCTTTTCAAAAGAAATGTGTCGTGTTTGTGTAGAAATAATGAACATTTTATTTGTGTAAAGCTGTTCTATAATCTTAGTACATATTTAATGACGAGTATTGTTAAGATTAATAAGGTTGATATAAAGCACTTGCGCAGTATTTACAACATATCTTTAAAAGAAGGAACTCGTCCTTATCTGCAAAATATGAATTTCACACACTTTTATGCTTTTTGACCACACTCTGTCAAATATGAGTATTATCAATATATTATTAATTTATTTGTATGCCCCCCTTCGAAGAAGAGGGTGTATATTGTTTTGCACATGTCGGTCGGTCCGTCCACCAGATGGTTTCCGGATGGTAACTCAAGAACGCTTAGGCCTAGGATCATGAAACTTCATAGGTACATTGATCATGACTGGCAGATGACCCCTATTAAATTTCAGGTCACTAGGTCTAAGGTCAAGGTCACAGTGACTCGAAATAGTAAAAGGATTTCCGGATGATAACTCAATAATGCTTACGCATAGGATCATGAAACTTCATAGGTACATTGATCATGACTGGCAGATGACCCCTATTGATTTTCAGGTCACTAGTTCAAAGGTCAAGGTCACAGTGACTCGAAATAGTAAAATAGTTTCCGGATGATAACTCAAGAATGCTTACGCCTAGGATCATGAAACTTTATAGGTACATTGATCATAACTGGCAGATGGCTTCTATTAATTTTCAGGTCACTAGGTCAAAGGTCAAGGCCACAGTGACTCAAAACAGTAAAATGGTTTCCGGATGATAACTCAATAATAATTAGGCCTAGGATCATGACACTTCATAGGTACATTAATCATGACTGGCAGATGACACCTATTGATTTTCAGGTCACTAGGTCAAAGGTCAAGGTCACAGTGACAATAAACGTATTCACACAATGGCTGCCACTACAACTGACAGCCCATATGGGGGGCATGCATGTTTTAAATAGCCCTTGTTTCCTGTATGCTTTGTTGTATGCTGGAGATAAACACAAACATTGAACCTTATTTGACTGTAATTTGAAGCAAGTTCTTAAATGGAACCTGTCCTTTCAAGACATGGTAAAACCTTATAATCACTCTATAAGACACATTTATGATCCAATGTTAACGAAACTTGTTCAGATCTCTTTATCTAATGATAGTTCGACTGAATTAAAAAAAACGTTCCAGTTCCTTCAAATAAATGGCCACCAGGGGCCGGGGCCGGTTTTCCATATATGTTTTTTGTAAAACCAAATAACACTCTAGAAGTCACATTTCTTAGCAAAATCTTCATGAAACCCGGTCAAAAAATTTGTTGTAATGATATCTGGGCCGAGTTCGAAAATGGTTCCGGTCCGTTTCAAAAGCATGGCCGCCAGTGGGCGGGCAGTTTTCTTATGTGCCTATAGTAAAACCGTGTTTACACTCTAAAAAAAGCACATTTACAGTCAAATCTTAATGAAACTTGGTAAGATCTTTTGAACTTATGATATTTGGGCTGAATTTCAAAAATTGTTCCAGCTCCTTCAAATACATGGCCGTCAGGGGGCGAAGTTTTCCTTATATGGCTATTCTGAAACCTTGTTGACACTCTAATGGCTACATTTATTGTCGCAATGAAATCTTCGCAAACTGAGTCATCCGAGCTCAAAAAAGGTCACTAGATAATTTTTATACTTTTGTTCTTACGATATATCAGCTGAGTTCAAAACTAAAATGGGTCCATGGTGCGCTTGTTTGCTATTCGTCATGAGCTACTTTTGCTTTTAAGATTTTTGAGTTGCCTATGGCTTTATTACAACTGGTAATCGACAAACAAAGAACATATATTTCTCTTGTAATAATTGTACTTGCCGATCGACTTGCTAATCTTCTGATGTAAAGCCACACCTTCGCATTTGACCAATGAAATCACTCGTGTGCTTATAACATCGGTTAGTTTAAATGTATGTAAACAAAGGTTTCAAACGGCGCTGGACAGTTAGTTTTGATGCATAATGCAACGGCAAGCACGGTAAAAATGTTTTTTCATACGTTTTTATTTAATTATGGTATCGAGGTCTGTGAACTTTGCAGGGAAAATGCCCCTTACTCCGTGAAGATCGATGTCAAGTAGGTCACGCGAGTTGTGTATCGTGTTATTTCTTAAAAGTCGACCAAGCATTTGTAAAAATATTGCAAGACGTGTGCATTTCCAGAAAGAAACTTCATTTCTACGTAGAATAAGACCGATGCTACATAATGACCCGGTGACCGTGCGATCATCGGCCGGGTGCCAGCCCGATGATCGGAAAAATACATCTTACGCTGATCGGACGGTGGTCGGTTTCTATTTGAGATTGAGGTATTAAATTGTCTTCCCAATACCTGAAGGTCGGACACACGAATTATTTGTGACTGAGGCACAACGGTCAGAAATTGATCAACTTTCAACATCAAGTCGTCTATCTCGGCGATGTTTATCTCTCCCCACCTTGGAGTTGGATGTTACTGGGATCAAGTGTACATAACAGTTTATTTCCGTTACCGATGGCCACCTCATGGTAGAAAGGAACATTCAGCAACATAGTAGATGCGTCGAAAGTATCCATCACCAGGTCTATCTCTTCATCACCTCAGACGCTGCTGTGCACCACTACACGATGGCTGCGTACTAAAGAAATGGTAAAAAAAGATGTACACGAATAAATCGCGGTCCAAACAACCAAACGGTAATACCGATTATTTTAATTTGTGTTTAATAAGCAGTTTTGTGATCAGTTAAGATTTAATATTTTAGTGTAATTAAATTTATTAAAGCAGTCACTCATCTTATATAATTATTGTTTACCGTTATTTACGTTTATACACATTTCTTAATTTCATTAACATGTATTTTCTTGCTGTTTCTTTCGACATCTTTTTTTCTTTCGACATCTTTATCTATACAGTTTATGACAAGTTTATCTCGTAAAGGGACCTTTTCACATAAAAGTAAATTACACCTGGGCTCGAACCAATAACTATTGTATTACAATAATACTTCATAGGCTTAAATCACACCTGGGCTCGAACCAATAACTATTGTATTACAATAATACTTAATAGCGCTTAAATCACTCGGCCATCCGTGCTGACATGTAACTCTATGTTATTCACACTTTATATAAGCAATCCTCGTATTGCCTCAAAATATAACGATGGCAACAGAACGTTCCAAATTATACGATCGTTTCGCGTTTGTAACGCTTTATCATTTTTAGGTTTATAATTTTCAAAAGATGCATATACATGTAATGCAATTGTTATAGCATGGTAAATGTATAGTGTTACTAGTATAACTGTTTCCTTGTAAAAAACATATTTACAACGAAAATTTGCAAATATGAAATGTTGTTTTAAATTTTTCAATTTATGAACCATGAAAAGGTCCCTTTAAAGGTGGCTATTAACGCACCGCTTGAGTGACCCCTGATACGCAACTTTATGGAACAGCTTACTTGAAGTATCAGTTGTTATCTCTTTGGTGATAATGCCACAAATCAAGTCATGCATCAAAGTTGATTCCAAGAGTTCAAAGTTTGCATACAATGTAAATCAAACTAAATTATGCAAGTTTTACCTATTATTAAAGGTATTTTATTGAGTAAATGATATTCATACTTTTATTTAGATGTGAACTAAGAGGCTTGCATATGGGATTGTTACATTAATCGGAGCAAACTACATAAACTAAACGTGTATGTGTACGATGATAAAAAATTAATTATACAACAAGTTAAGTGACTTGTAAATAATGCAAAGATCAACACTTCGCTGTATTTGTTATTATGCTTACAAAGATTGAATCCTTCTTTTTCCAAAAAACATCAATATTGTCTTACTGAGTTCATTCATATTGATCTTTTTAAATTAAAAAATATTTAGCTTAAATGATCGTATGCTAAGAAATCTTGACGGCATAAGAATTTCACTTGATTGCAGCTTATTACTAGTTTTGTCACTTTAAGTTTCGAAAACCTCAAAAGAATTATTTTTCTTACATAGGTGTATTCTTGCCCACAGGTGGTTAGCGTTTGGCTATGATATTAATAAGTGAAAACATTATTTTAAATGAAAAATAATCAAATTATAACGAAAAATTAACTTCTCTGAAAAGAAATTTTTCACTTTCAATTATATATTTTTCATTATAATTTGATACTATTTTATCCAAAATGATGTTTTCACTAATTAATATCATAGCCACACGCTAACCATCTGTGTTCTTGACGCTGTTTGAGAAAACGAGAAGTTGGACTCATTCAAAAAACGAAATCTCAATCAAAACAAGAACTTTTATTACAATCAATTTTATACTAATATATTTATTGCACTCCGTTCATTTTTTAAGTTAAGTTCGAATCCCTTTTATTGTTTATAAGTAATGGTCTGCACAATAAAATAAAATATTTTAAATGAGGTCAGCACAATATATATACCAACGGCAATAAGTGAAGAGATAATTATCATTCATGCACTCTGCACTTTCCCCTAATGTTCTTTGTATATATATATATATATATATATATATATATATATATATATATATATATATATATATATATATATATATATATATATATATATATATATATATATATATATATATATATATATATATATTCTGCACTTGTAAAGAAATTATAAAACGCAAAAGTAAATTAACAAAGGGCAATTACTCTGTAAATACTGAAGAAATCGTTATGGTTCTTTTGCTCTGCACTTCCTATCGAAGCAATAAATCCATATATGACGTTTCTTTTGAATCCATTCAATACCTTTTAGGTAATTCTCAAGAAAATGAAGGTAATTAGTTCCGCTTATACACGTAGGCAAAGTCCAATAATGCTAAAATACTACAGAAAGATTTATGGTTCCTAAAAAACCACTTCATTCGCTTTTTATATTTACGAATCTCAAATAAAATACAATGTATTTCTTTCTTTTTGCAAATATAAAAAAAACAGGACTAATAAAAATGTCAATACATTTTCTGTATTTGGTTGAGCATCTGGACTGTTACTGTCTCCATCAAACATGTAAACATCAAAATGATATAATCATTCAAAAATACATATTATCAAACTAAATGTTTTCTACATGAAAAACATTTAATCATACACATATACAATATCACGCCTTATTTGTTTTTCATCTTCAAGTTAAGCAAAAACTAAAGTATTAAGTGCAAAAAAATGAAATCAAACTCAAACTTTAAATTATATGTCTTAACATTTTGTCTGTCCAAAACTGAATTACTGAAAAGCGCTTAACACACTCAATTTCAGTGTGCCCAAGCGTTCATTACATTGTATTATGGTACAATAATATTTATTGCACCCTTGACTTTTTTCAATGTTTGCAACCAATATGACCACTGCTTTTTTGATACCTCCAATAATAATAAATGTATGATTGACATATTAAATGAAACGATGGAAATAATTCCTCATATACTGAAGAGAGATGTATACTTTTACTTGGCATTTTCTTATAAAGCCATCTTTCAATATACTTGCAGTGTTTTGCTCCACACAAGAATATACAAAATCATATAATACAAATAGGCAGTAATCCAAAAATACTAGTACGAAAGTTGTATACGAATGATAACTTTCCCGCCTTTGGAACGGTTCATTAATAGAAGCGGGTTGATAACATTTTTCATTTCGTATGTTTGAACTTAATTGGTTATTTCAACCAATTAAAGCACAAATACTTCATAATGTTAATAAACGAAAAAAATATATTTAGTATATTTAGAAAAAATACAAAGGCGATATTCTGGTGTAAAACATACAAATATTGTTTAACATGAATTGACCTCCGCTACAAAATGGACACGGTCGGTGAAGGTTTTGCATTATTTTGTGTGTTACACGCAGGCGAGATATTTGTATCAAACGACATATTCTGAAAGCCGAAAGCGTGAGAAGAAAGCATCGGAGATTCTTAAATGTCAAGCATAGCTTTCTACGATGTCTTCTCAGATAACTTTTCTCTGCATAAGCATATCAAATCGGGTAAGCCATTTCATAAATGATTGCAGGGATTTCAATTGCATCACCATCCTGCTTTTTCGCAAGCATTTTGTAATTTTGGTGGTGAAACCGGAGGGGAGTTATGGTTTTCGCTCTGTCTGTCAGTCAGTCAGTTAGTCAGTCAGTCACTCAGTCTGTCACACTTTTCTGGATCCTGCGATAACTTTAAAAGTTCTTCATATTTTCATGAAACTTGTAACATGGACAGATGGCAATGTGAAGACTATGAACGTCATTTCATTTTGCTCCTACGTCAAGAATTCTGGTTGCTATTGCAACAAATAGACTAGAAATATTTCTGAAAATGGTGGATCCTGCGATTACTTTAAAAGTTCTTCATATTTTTTCATGAAACTTGAAACATGGATAGATGGCAATATGGAGATTAGCAGGTCGGCTAGATTGAACTTTACCGGTACGCAGTTATTTACCACTATCGACAAAGCGGGGGTTGGGGGGCGGTAGCCCCCGATACTAAAGAAATATATAGGATAAAAGGATTATAAGGTGTTGCGTTAGTTGTTATGTGTTAGGTGTTAAGGGTTAGGGTATGCTGTTTGATGTTAAGTGTTGCGTACCGGTAAAGTTCAATCGTCCCTGCAGGTCTTTCATTTTGATCCTACGTCAAGAATTTGTGTTGCTATGGCAACAAATATAAAGAAATATTGCTGAAAATGGTGGAGTTTCACCTGTAGGGGACCATATTGCTTGGCAATAGTCTTGTCGTACTTGTTGCTCTTGAAAATTATCCGCCTTCATTTTTTTAATGCAAATATTTCCAAAAACAAGGGAACACACAAATATATTTTATATAATAAATTTGTGTGCATAGTATTGCATTGAAAATGTATGTAAAGGAAAACGTGCAATTGAAATCCGTTTACTATGAACATGTCCATCGTTATTTATCACTTTTATCCAAGATTTTTTTTTAAGTTTAAATTATTTTATTATAGTGTTGAATTTGAGCTCACCTGAGCATAAAGTGCTCATGGTGAGCTATAATTGTCAGGCCCGTACCCAAGCACTGGGCCCAGGGGCCCTTGCCCCCCCCCCCCCCCCCCAGCTGGCTGTCGAGTTATGATTTTTTCAGCTCATCTATTTTTGGAAAAAAAATTATGAGCTATTGTCATCACCTTTGCATCAGCGTCTGTGTCGGCGTCTGCCTCCGGTTAAGTTTTGCGTTGAGGTCCATTTTTCTCAGAAAGTATCAATGCTATTGCATTCAAATTTGGTACAATTACTTACTATCATAAGGGAACTGGGCAGGCAAAGTTAGATAACTCTGGCGTGCATTTTGACAGAATTATGTGCCTTTTTATACTTAGAAAATTGAAAATTTTGGTTAAGTTTTGTGTTTAGGTCCATTTTATTCCTTAAGTATCAATGCTATTGCTTTCATACTTGCAACACTTACTAACTATCATAAGGGGACTGTGCAGGCAAAGTTATGTAACTCTGACTGGCATTTTGACAGAATTATATGCCCTTTTTATACTTAGAAAAAAAAATTTGGTTAAGTTTTGTGTTAAGGTCCACTTTATTCCTACGGTATCAAAGCTATTGCTTTCATACTTGCAACACTTATTAACTATCGTAAGGGGACTGTGCAGGCAAAGTTATGTAACTCTGACTGGCATTTGGACGGAACTATGGGCCCTTTATACTTAGATAATTGAAAATTAGGTTAAGTTTTGTGTTTTGGTCCACTTTACCCCTAAAGTATCATAGATATTGCTTTCATACTTGGAACACTCGCAAACTATCATAAGGGGGCAGTAAAAGGACAAGTTGCATAACTCTGATTGTCATTTTTACGGAATCATGGCCCTTTTTGACTTAGTAACTTTGAATATATGGTTAAATTTTGTGTTTCGATCCACTTTACTTCTAAAGTATCAAGGCTATTGCTTTCAAACTTCAAATACTTTCATGCTATCATTAGGTTACTGTACCTGGCAAGTTGAATTTTACCTTGACCTTTGAATGACCTTGACTCTCAAGGTAAAATTATGAAATTTTGCTAAAATTGCCATAACTTCTTTATTTATGATTAGATTTGATTGATACTTTGACAAAACAACTCTTACCTGACATACCACAATAGACTCCACCCAAACCATCCCCCACGCCCCCCCCCGCAACTATTTTTTTACTTTTTTTTAAGATCATCTCACAAATGACCACCACACCCTCACACTATACCCCACCCCCCACAAATGTTGTTGTTTTTTTTGAAACGGTTAAAAAAACACAAATATTTTATTTTATTTTTTTTTTGAAATACCGTCCAACCATCGCACCCAAGAATCCCCTCACCCCCACCCCACCACCCCTAATTTTTTTTTTTTTTTTTTGCATTTTTTTTTGCATTTTTGGAAGATAATGTAATAAATGACCACACCCCCACACTATACATCCCTCTTCACTCCACCCCTCCCTCCTTTGTGATTGAAATTGAGAGTCCCTTCACCTTTAAAAAGAAAAATAGATGAGCGGTCTGCACCCGCAAGGCGGTGCTCTTGTTTAATAATGGGCCAACTGCAAATTTTTCTCACATGAAAGAGCCCACAGTACACTTCCCCGCAATACAAATGCGCAGATGTGTTTTATTTCCCCTGATACACAAGGGGATTGGCGCTAATTAACTTGCCAGTGGAGATAAGCCCCTAGGCTATGTTTTCTTATCACCTTAAATTACACACATCCCCGATCTGTCAATTACCCATTGTGCTCAATGCTTCATCTTTTGATGATTGGTGTAACACGTCCTTTGATTGGACAAGGAAAGAGAAACAGCAAATGGAAGGAACTGATACAGAGGGTCGTAGGTCTGAACGATAATAGTGTTTTGTCTTTTGAATTCAAACCTCCTCTAGAGAAATACCTTATTATACATTTCAGTGAAAACTATGTTGAAAATGATAAACATTTTATTATGAATTTACTTTGAAACTTTAGAGGAGGTTGATTTCAAAGAGAAATACTATATAATAGTTGGTTATATGTCAGTTACTGACATATAACCATAGTAGTATTTTCTCTTTGAAATCAAACCTCATCTACAGTCATACTTTATGTTACATTTCATAATAAAGGTTTTTTAGTTTTAAAGTTTGCTTTTCCTTCTTCATAAAGTGTCATACATTTCTGAAATCTAAAGCTTTAAACATATGTGTGAATTTCACACCAAGGGGCCGTCGATAAAGCATGTCACGTTTTTTTTACCATTTTACCCCCCCCCCCCCCATGTCACAAACTGTTACAAAATCTTGGACCCCCCCCCCCTAAAGTACGTTACAAACTCACTATTTCGAACATTTTTTAAAAATGAATACCAAATTCAAATTTAATCTAAAACACAATACACTATTAAACAGTAATAAAATTTCACTTACCGGTAAAAGAACTTTCACATTACAAGCTTTTATGACTGTAGGGTTGTTACGATGGGCAGTATGAATATTTATCCACGTGTTAACCTCTTATAAAAACAAAATTATAATTTAGATTTTCTTTCAACCCTTTACTAATTAAAATGGAACGGTCCAATAAATTATTTCGTCATTGAAATCTGTGTGGAATTTGTGCCTATTGAATAAGCTGGCCCAGCCAAGTTGCCTATTACACCAGAGAAGCAGTATAAAAGGGCCACAAACTCACAAAATGTCTACTTCTCAGTTGTACACTGGTATGTAAACAGCAGAAAACAAAAATGACTATTTTCAAAATATTTAAGTTTGTATTTAATATTTTCCAATGAAATTTGACATACATATACTTTAGTATACATACAATATGTATGTGTAATTTGGTGGTTGAAAGTTATATAGTTATTGACTTACAGAAAAAAGTTTTTGTTGTCTGCTTGAAATTCAAATTTTCCTGTAAATGCTAAGCACCGTCCACTTGAAAGGTTATGAACTTCTCTCAGCCAATAGCTAGCTGATGACTCAAATCAAGTTTACATGTAAATACAGATTCAACACTATACCAAAATGGCATACTTTATAGACTGCCCCTAATGGTTAATGCTTTAATTAGACTTAAGAAAAGTGCTGATTTACTTGTTATAAATCCATAAATTTATAGCACAAAATAATGTTTTATATGCATTAAAATTCACCTTAAACAGTGCCTAATAAAAAAAATCTATTTGGTAGGGGCAACCCCTCCCGCACCCTCCCCGTTTGGGCCCCACCAGTCAAAATTTCCTGGGTACGGCCCTGAATTGTGATCACTCTATGTTGCAGAGTAGACAATTGCCTATGGGCCCCACAACTTTTAGGGGCTCCATGAGACTGGGCTGACATTATAATTTAAACTTAATTAGCAGAATGGACAATTATTTTATATCAATGTTATGTTCCGATTAAGGGCTTGACATTGTCTAACCAAGTGAAAATTATTTATTATTTGCGAAACCGTATTATTTTGTTGGATGTTTTGTTTTCAATATGTTCATTAGGGGCCCAGACTAGAGTATAATTCGTTCACTCTAGGTCATTTCCCAGATGATTACTCCCCATAAAAGCATTTATTCATATTTTATGTTTTGCCAGCTTTGACACTAGTTGGCTAATTTAAACAAGTACACTAGGCACTGGTATTCTAGTAGGCATTAGGCAGACATGGGGCATGTGCCCCAAAAGTTTCGCTGCCTATGGGCCAGGGTGCTTATTATGGCACTTGGCATCTCGGCAGTGTCTGTCCTCAACTGATATCATCTAACCCCTATAGAGGCCACATTTTTCATCAAATCTTGATGAAGCTTGGTCAGAATGTTTGTATTGAAAATATCTAGGCCAAGAGCAAATCTGGGTTTCATGCATCAAAAGGTCAAATCCCCGTAAAACCTTGCTACCATCCTAGACGCAACATTTATGACTCATTCTTCATGAAACTTTACCAGAATGTTTATCTTCACAATATCTAGGTTGAGATTGATTCTGGGTCATGTGCATCCAAAAACTAGGTTACCAGGTCAAATCTTAGAAAATGTTTGTCACCATGATAGAGACCACATTTTTCAGTCAATCATGAAGATTTTAAGTTGGCGAGCAGGCTCAGTTGGTACACGACTGGACTACAGATACAAGGATGGCGGAGACGATTCCTGTCAAGTTGCAGATTACTTGCAAGGTCGTAAAATTATTTTTGCGCCATTCTCTGCAATTCACCCTCTAGTAAGGCAGTTTTCAATTACTGACATTGGTACATGTATGTGTACTTGGTACTTGTAAGCCAGAGCTTATCCAGGAAAGAGTGCATAGGTTTAAGTGGAAATATGGCTCAACAGTACCTTTAATATTTCCAAAAAGAATAATGAGTAATGTATTTTTGAGTTCCTTAAGCATCTATGATATTTTCCATGTGCATTGGACTTGGAACAGTAGATGACCCCTATTGAAATTGGGGTCACTAGGTCAAAGGTCATTGTCACTGTCACAATAAATATGAAAATAGTTTCAGATCAATTACTCTTCGACAAATTGACCGATTTACTTGATACTTCCCATGTGCATTGGACTTGGGCAGTAGATGAACTCTATTGAAATTGGGGTCGCAAGGTCAAAGGTCACTGTCACAATAAGTGAAAATCATTTCCGATCAATAACTTGTCAACAAATTGACTGATTGGCTTGATACTTCCCATGTGCATTGAACTTGGAAAGCAGATGACCCCTTTTGAAATTGGGATCACTAGGTCAAAGGTTAAGGTCACTGTCACAATAAGTGTGAACATTGTTTCCAAACAATAACTCAACAATGAATTGACCGATTGGCTTGATACTTAACATGTGGATTGGCCTTGGACAGTAGATTAACACTATTGTAATTGGGGTCACTAGTTCAAAGCCCTGTTTGGGGGGCATATGTCTCCAACTGCGGAACTCTTGTTGAAGTATGTAAGCACATTTTTATGCCCCCCTTCGAAGAAGAGGGGGTATATTGCTTTGCTCATGTCGGTCGGTCGGTTGGTCCGTCCACCAGGTGGTTTTCGGATGATAACTCAAGAACGCTTGGGCCTATGATCATGAAACTTCATAGGTACATTGATCATGACTCGCAGATGACCCCTATTGATTTTGAGGTCACTAGGTCAAAGGTCAAGGTCACAGGTGAAGGTCACAGTTACTGGAAATAAGCATTTTAAGGATTTAGCATGGTTCAAACAAGGGAAACAACTACCGTTTATGCATGTTCTTTTTGTTACAGCATTTGCCTCCCTTGTAATATATTAAAATTTTACCAAATGTAAGGCTAACTGCATTTTTGTAATGCATACTACTACTACTACTACTACTACTACTACTGCTGCTGGTACTTCTTCTACTACTACTACTACTACTACTACTACTACTACTACTACTACTACTACTACTACTACTACTACTACTACCACTACCACTACCACTACCACTACCACACTACCACCACCACCACCACATTGTATTCACACAATGGCTGCTACTACAACTTATAGCCCATATAGGGGGGCATGCATGTTTTACAAACAGCCCTTGTTTAAATTATATCTTAAATGAGTTTGAAAATGGTTCGGGTCTGTTGAAAAGCATGTCCCTCTGGCAAAGGGCAGGGCATTTTTCCTTATATGGCTTTAGTAAAACCTCGTCAACACTCCAAATGTCACATTTATAGTTTAATCTTCATGAAACTTTTTTATGTTTGTGGTGTCCATAAAGAATCATATTTAGAAGACTTGGCAAATTGCAGAATATTAGAGACATTTACTAACATTCTGATAGAGCCTTGATTAAAGAAAATGGGGCTTAATGCATGTGTGTAGTGTCACACCTGATAAGCCTGTTCAGTATGCACAGTTTAATCAGGGATTACACATTTAAAAAAAAATCCCCAAAAATTCATCCTTGTAGTCCGCACAGGCTTATTTGGGACAACCTTAACACACATGCTTTAAGCCCAGTTATTTCAAAACGAGGCTCAATCATTTACAGATACGGCTGACACAGAAGATGAGGAGTCTCCTCTACCAGATTGTGAGAGTTCCCAAAGTTTCCAAAATGCCAACAAGTTTCAAGGTTCGTTTCTACTATTATGTTGGTTTGCTCTTCGAAGGTGATCTGTCTCTCAATCAGTTGGTAGATAACTTTGGTCATTATGGTTTCCACTCTCTTATGCCAAACAGTTATCATACGATATTCTCAAAACTGTATAAAAATGGTTGTTGGTAAAATTATTCAGAACTGTTCTCTTCACTACATGTGTATATCTATTCAAAGGTCACTGTCACAATAAGTGTGAAAATCGCTTCCGATTAATATCTCGTCAGCAAATTTACTGATAGGCTTGATACTAAACATGTGAACTGGCCATGGACAGTATATGACTCTTATAGAAATCGGGGTCACTAGTTCAAAGGTCAAGGTCACTGTGAAATTTAGTGTTAATTGTTTCCATTGGATATGTAATCAAAAGATTGAGTGATGACTGTCAAGGCCCTGTTTGTGGGGCATCTGCCTCCGACTGCGGAGCTCTTGATTTACTTTTGCCACGGAATCTTTATATTGCTTTGCTTTTGATAATTTAGTAATGTTTTATCAATCTTGGATGTGAGTGGTATTGGTTTTTAGCACACCTGAGCATAAAGTGCTCCAGGTGAGCAAGTGTTATCACCCTATGTTCAGGTTTTAGCCTTGTGCATTGTGCGGTGTGCATCGTCAACTTTTAGATTGTTACCTCTGTAAAGAACAGTCATGTTTCATCCGATCTTGATTTTAGTCAAAACGCTGCAAATTTTCCCATTTTCCCATGGAGCCAGCCCCATTCCCAAAATGGTGAAAAAACACCAAGTTTGAATCTGGGAGTGGGTCATGTGTGACATATGACTTGCTCTTGCTGAAACTTGTATTGGTCAGAATGTTTATCTTGACATTGTCTAGCCTTTGTTAGACTTGGGGTCATGTGTGTCCAAAAACTAGGTTACCCGGTCAGTTCTTAGAATTCTATTACCACTCTAGTGGCCACATTTATGATTCATATCTAAATTATGCTGAATCCGTTTCTGAGTCACTTGCTACTATATTATTTGGTTATACCTAGTCAAATCTTGGACCAACCTTGTTACCATTTAGAGGCCACAATCATGACCGAGTCTTAATGAAATTCGGTCAGCATGTTTACCTTCACAATCTCCTGGTTGAGTTTGAATGTGGTTCATGTGCGTTCAAAAACCAGGTCACCAGATCAAATGTAAGAAAAACATTGTAACCACTCTAGACTAGAAGCATCATTGATGATTCAATCTTAAATAAACTTGGTCAGAATGTTTATCTTGACATTTTGTAGGATAAGATTGAATCTGGGTCTCATGCATCTAAATACTAGATCAACAGGTCAAATTTATCACCACTTTGTTACCAGTCAGAATATGTATCTTGGCATCAAATTTGGGTTATGTGCGTCCAAAATTTAGTCACAAAGTCAGATTTCAGAAAAAGCTTGTTTCAGCATTTCTGATTAAATCTTAATGAAACTTGGTCAAAATGTTTATCTTTTCAATATTTGGAACATTTTTACATCTGGGTTATGTGTGATCATAAACTAGGTTGATTAGTCTATCTGGATGATTCCTTGTCGGAATTTTTATTTTGAAATATCTAGAATTAGTTCAAATTTTCATTACCTTCAACCAAAAAACTAGGTCACCAGGTCAAGCCTTACAAAAACCTTGTTACCATGTTTTAAGTCCACATTTATGACTCAGTCTTAATGAAACATACTCAGAGTGTTCAAATTGATAATATCTAGACTTAGTTTTTTTTTTCTGGGGCATGTGTGTAAAAAAGTAGGTTACCAGGTGAAAAACCTTGTTTCCACTCCAAATTCCACATTAATGACTCTTATCATGTTCAAAATGGGAAATATTTAAGCCTATTACAAATCCGGGTCATTTGCTTTCAGAAACTAGGTCACCAGGTCAAATTATAAAAAAAAATCACCAATCTATGGGCATCTTTTTATAAATGAAGCGTGATAGAACTCTTAACAATATCGCCAAGTTTGAACTGGGTCAGATGAGTATAAAAACAAGGTCCCCATTTCGAAAGTTAAAAACTGGTTGCCACTCTAAGGCCACATTTATGACTGATGATGAAATATAATCAGATTGTTTATCTTGACAATATTAAGGCCATGTTGGAATCTGGGTCAAGTGTGGTAAAAAAACTAGATTACATGTACCTGGTCAAGTTTTCACCAGTTGGTGTCTGTGAATTTAGGTGAGCGTTTAAGGGCCATCACGGCCCTCGTGTACAGTATGTTTGGCACATCTAAGTCTGTGTATGCGAACGGAGACAAATTTGGACATTCCTTGTCATATGATTTTACAGGACCAAGGCGACCATTGCATGGGTGTTGTATGGCCACTCGGAAATCTGAAGTTCATAATGGGAGAGCAAATATCAACACCCAGTTAGTTGTTGACGTATATACCCTAGCTCCATTTAGGGTCAGAGGATTCAATGGTCCTTATAGTCAGAAAAATAATTTGCTGCTGTTTCCTGTATCTGGCAGACCTGCATGCCGCCTTCAAAATGTTACAATGCTGTTCTCCAATCCAAATGGACTTGCAAAGAACCTTGGGTTTTGTGCAAAATCCACCACAAAAGGTCAAAGAGTAACATGCAACCTACTGGTTCTCCATAGCACTGGTTCTTTTGTACCAGATGGACCAAACCATACTAATTACGACAATGACTTTGACAAATTGGTCAGAAACATGTTCACCAGTCCACCCACAACAAAATGGCACGACATGTTCAGATTGCCTGGACCCATGCGGGGCATCTGGATTGGATTAGGTCTCACTTTTACCATAATTGCCCCAAGACCAAATTACAGGAGGACATTTCCATGGTCACCATAAGTGAACATACAGTTGCATTGCTAGACAGAATGTAACAGGGATACTTGCATGAGTGCAGTCTATAATTATCAGGTTTGTTGCACAAACGCTGTTCTGCTTGCAATAATGGCAAAGAGATCTTGCTCAACCAGTTTGTACCTCTTGCATGGAAGCTGTTGATAGAAAACCCATTTGCAAATCTGCAAGGAAATGGAAAAAGTTATGATTATCACCGATTCCAAGTCAAGGCACGACCACATGGTGAACGACAGCTTGGGCAATGTGATTTTTCTTAGTGTTTTGAAATAAATTATATCATGGTTTAAATCTTTTAATACAGTTACACATTTTAAATTATATACATCACTATATATTAATATGCTTTTTGAAATTTAGCAATTGATGTTTTCAAGTACCTTGCTTCTGATAACTTTGTGCACATATAATATATATTGTGTTTTGTAAAATGATTTTTTAACAGTTTTATTTTAAAGCATGAACAAATGTTGGTATTTGTCAACTACTTCTTCTCTAAAGGAATGAACGTGTGTTTCAGAACAATTTATCAAATGAAGTATGGGATTGTTTAAAAAGGCAATTATTAAGACTCAACATGCACAAGTTATTCATGTTTTTACTGATATTGTCTGTGTTTGTTAAAATATTCATGTTAAGTTTTATTGTTTTTATTCAGAAATGTTATTTTACATTATCTCATGTTGTTTTAAATATGTATTTTTAAAAGAAGTTAAAGGTATTGTTTTGTTAGCTCACTGAACACATTTTGCTGATAGGGAACTTTCAGGATATCATGTTGTCCTTCATATGTCAGTGTGTGAGGTAGGCCCATCAACTTTTTCTTCTAACAACTCCTGAATCCTGTGACCCTCTTTCAACAATTTTCAAATCGTTTAGGTCCCTTTCATATACATGTCATTGGGGCTAAAAATATATTTAATATAATGTTGTACAAGATCTTAAAGCCACACACCATGAAATGAAATACACGTTAATTAATACATATGGATGCAATTTGAAAGTGCGCAAAATTGTCGTTAAATATATAGCCTAGTTAGCAAATAATTTATTATTTTTCAAAGGGTACCGCTTTTTAAACCGAAAGTAGGATTTTCTAGACATATACGTCAGTTTCGACAAACCCGATTATTTTTAAGTTGTTAATCGCAAAAAAGGATTACTACCTTGTAACCACCAGGTTTATTCTAATTGGCATATATAAAATATGTTTCTTATTTATTCTTAAATTTACTATGCCAAATAAGGTGTGTGGCTTTAAAATATCTCATGTGTAACATAGTCTTGTGTTCCTCTACTAATTAAAATCATGTCCCTTGGGTCAAAACTGGCCACACTAAAAGGTCACAAGATTTAATTAGAAGTCTATAGTAAATTTAATACAAAATATTATCTGAAAAGACTAGGGTCAGGTGTTGGATATTTGGTGTTAACTCTGGAGTCAAAGTTTGCCCGACCATAGCGGTTAGTTGTTTTCCTGTTATGTATATAGTAAACAAGAAATATCTTTAAAAAAGATATACGGCGTAAATAGTTTAATGAATGAGATCAAGGATAGCGAATGTCTTTTTCTGTGCAGTTCTTAGCTGCATCACACGCAGTACGGGATGTTACGGGGAGTTTTCGCGGCTTATTTTACATTATAACATATTGCTGGTCATAAACCTATAGATACAAAACAGAAAACCAAAAGAAGAATGGAAGTGAAATTTAAACATATGAGTCAACCGGCCACACGAGAACAAACCTGTTTTAGTGGTCTGTCGGGCATTGCTATTTGATTCGATTATTAACAGTATCGAGAATCATCGTGCTCATGCTTAAAGTGATATTATGGGCATTTTGCACTGTTGAATTGAGCTGAAAAGAATTAACAGGTCAAAATAGTTAGTTAAAATGTGGTTACTGATCAATTATCTGCAACTCACCTTGCTACCAGTTGTTTATAAAAATATATTTTATATTCGATATGCTTACGTGACCCACCCAGTCCTGTAAGCCGAAATGATCCGTAAAACAATATTGTGTCTTTGTGTCGTATGAACAAATCTGCACTAAAACTAAATTTAGGTTCAACTCGTAAACGCATGATCAGTTGTCAAACGAAAGTACGGTTGATATTCAAATGCATTATTTTTCTCTTTCTGGTATATTGTTTTAGTATGTTGATGCTGCATTAATTACTATAAGTGTATATGAAGTAGAAACATCAAAAATAATCAACGGTTGCGATAGACACCTATAAACTGTTACATGCTCATAATATCACTTAAGTACATTAGGCAATATGGTGGAATAATTATTGTTAAATTTATTAAAAATAATATTTATCATTGTATTGTTGAAAACACATTAAGAATCTATTATTGACATACCATAATTATATTGCTGAATATCTTCTTTTAACATATTTCTGGTCTAAAGAAAATTCCAGGTCACCTAGTTCACGGATAGCGTCTTTATTATATAACGATTATTTTACTGACCGCGAACTCCGGTGATGACCTGTATATAAACTCTGAATGTCCGCGAATTGACCCGAAACCTCGCGGGTTGAAATGCAATTCTTTAAAGTGAGGCCTCGCTTCCACTGCTCTTTATACTTTTACATGTTAACATGTTGACAGGAATATGGAAGTAAGTACTAAATATGATACATAGCCTTTTAAGTATAAACGCTTTTGCGCTGGTAATACTCTGAAAATAAAAGGTGTACGCACAAACTGTATTGATGTCGAGAATTTAGTGTAAAACTGTTCTATCTATTAAGCCTTTTCATTAGAGATAAAATTGTTTCATACAGTAAACAGTGTTACAAAGACGCGGATATGTTTCCAATGTTCTGGTGGTATACTCAAATCAGCCAATGGAATAAATGAAGTGTATTCATTCGTACCTAGCCGCGGGAAATTTTATTTGAATTTTATTGGACACTTACAAAGGTCAAGTCAGGGTGAAAAGCTGGCTTAATACAGCTTACGCCGAAAAATGGAAGATCTTCATTGAAACTGCTGAGCCCAGAGGTTTGTTATTTTGCATGTAATATTGTATAGTCTAGTGCTCCTTTGCTAAGTTTGTTCTTATCATACTCCTGGGGTCAAAACTTAGTTGAAGACAACCTGGTTTGAAAAAAAAATTGGTAGAGGACCAATAATTATACATGTCAGATACCTAAACTCTGGCCTTGTGGGTGTCAGAGAAGATTTTTAAAAGTTTTAATAAACAAGTTACCAATAGGGCAGGGAAAATTTTGACACCAGTAGTATGATTTGAATGAACGTACTTGATGCTTTTTTTCAAAATCATGCCCCTGGGTTAAAATTAACCCCTCTTTCTGGGTTAGGTTCTGTTTATGTTTACAGAAAAGACTATTATTAGCTCGGCTGTTTTCGGAGAAAACCCCAGGTATTGTCATAGCCAGCTCGTCGTCTCGTGTTGTGTCGTGTCCGTCTTCGTGTCGTCCGCGTGGTGCTAAAACCTGAACATTTTGTCTAGGTTTTGAACATGGCTCTAAAATCAAAGTGCTTCAACCTACAACTTTGAAAGTTCATATGTAGCTGCACCTTGATGAGTTCTACGCGCCACGCCCATTTTTAGCGCACCTGAGCACAACGTGTTCATGGTGAGCTTTTGTGATTGCCTTTTGTCCGTCGTCCGTCGTGCGTCGTCAACATTTTGCCTTGTGAACACTCTAGAGGCCACATTTATTGTCTGATCTTCATGAAATTTGGTTAGAACATTTTTCCATTGATACCTCGACTGAGTTCGAAACTAAGTCATGCTGGGTCAAAAACTAGGTCACAAGGTCAAAAAAAAAGAAAAACCTTGTGAACACTGTAGAAGTCACATTTGATGCCCAATCTTCATGTAACTTTGTCAAAATGTTTGTCTAAATGCTATGATGTTTGAGTTCATGGTTCCGGTCCGTTGAAAAACATAGCCGCCAGGGGGCGGGGCAGTATTCCTTATATGGCTATAGTGAAACCTTGTGAACACTCTAGAAGTCACAATTTTTGCCCAATCATCATGAAACTTAGTCAAAACATTGGTTTTGTTGATATATTGGACGAGTTTGAAAATGGTCCAAATCGGTGAAAAAACATGGCCGCCAGGGGACCGGGCAGTTTTCCTTATATGGCTATAGTAAAACCTTGTAAACACTCTAGAGGCCACATTTATTGTCCAATCTTCATGAAATTTGGTCAGAAGATTGGTCTCTATGATATCTTGGATGAGTTTGAAAATGGTTACCTTTGCTTGAAAAACATTGCTGTCAAGGGGCGGAGCATTTTTCCTTATATGGCTATATATGGCTACAGTAAAATCTTGTTAACACTCTAGATGGCACATTTATTGTCCGATCTTCATGAAACTTGGTCAGAAGATTTATCCCAATAATATCGTGGACGAGTTCAAAAATGATGCTGGTTGGTTGAAAAATATGGCCGCCAGGGGCGGGGCATTTTTCCTTATATGGCTTTTGTAAAACCTTGTTAACACTCTAGAGGCCACGTTTATTTTCCGATCTTCATGAAACTTGGTCAGAAGATGTGTCCTAATGATATCTTGGATGAGTTTGAAAATGGTATCGGTTGCTAAAAAAACATGGCCACCAGGGGGCGGGGCATTTTTTCTAATATGGCTATATTTATATCATGCTTTAGTAAAACCTTGTTAAAGCGAGTATATACGATTTTGTCAAATATAAATGAATTTATATAAAATGTGTAAAAAACTTATTATATATATCTTTCAATATAAAATAAAATAAAAGTTCAGAAGAACATGTGTCGAAAAATGCGAAATAAGCTAGATATTTAATTCTGAAATCGAAAACGGTTGACTTGTACAGTCGAATTCGCCAGCATGTATATCATGCATGTATGATGTGAATCTAAACTTAGTTTAACGGTTCATTTTAAATTTCTGCAACGATATACATTCATACGACACACGAACACTAACTCTGGTCCTGATAAAAAGATGAATGATTCGATTATTGTGGGAAAATATGTTCGGCACAATCGACTCAGGGCGCTAGTTTGTCTTTGCTGCATGTTATGAAATTCGTATTTAATGTATAATTTTTTCTTGCCTATTTTGTGTTATTGTAACATATTTTATCAATTTATTTCAATTTAACACATATAACAAATCGTATAATCTCGCTTTAAAACTCTAGAGGCCACATTTATTGTCCGATCATCATGAAACTTGGTCAGAAGATTCGTCCCAATGATATCTTGGATGAGTTCGAAAATGATTCCAGATGCTTGAAAAACATGGCCACCAGTGGGCAGGGCATTTTTCCTTATATGGACTTATGAATCTTCATGAAACTTTGTCAGTATATTTGTTTAAATGATATCTTGGATGCGTATGAAAATGGTTCTGGTCTGTTGAAAAACGTGGCTGCCAGAGTGTTCACTAGTCATGAAAGTTGGTAAGAACATTTTGTTCTAATGACATCTTGGGCTGCACAGAACAGGTCAGTTTCTTTGAATCTCAGGTGAGCGACTTTGGGCCTTTCAGGCCCTCTTGTTGGGTCACTAGGTCAAAGGTCAAGGTCACTGTGACTTCTAAAAAAAATCTGTCAAGCTTTCATTTATTCAAAACTGCACCCGCAACTGGGCGTGGTACCTTTTATGCGGTGCTCTTGTTTGTTTCACTTTCAGACACAATTTAGTCTGTATGATACAGAGTAGAAAATATAACACATTTATAACATAACACCACTACATGTACATAAAACAGGTTAGTTTCTACATGTTTCAGTTTAAAGACCAAGGGCCTTTAAGCCATCTTGTTTAAAAAAAATACAATATTACCAATCATTTTATCACTGTAACAAATTAAATGGGTATTAATGAATCACCATATCTGGCTTTCCGTCCGGTCGTCTATTTGTAAAACAAAAACAAGCCCGAATGCGTTCTCCGAAATGCTCAACATTCTTTTTTGCAGGCATTTTTTTCTTTTAACATGGAAATGTGCATGTGTGATATGTATTCACCCAAGTTAAAACTTTCATACGGTATGCTCCTCTTTAGACTGAAACATTGTGTATGAACATCATGCTACATTTTACAACATACAACGTCAGAGGTCATTCTTCGTCCCTATTGCAAAAATTCTAGTTCACCATATCTTCACCAGCCGTGCATGCTTCGTCAATTATGTGATACATATTAAACGAAGTGAATTTTCAGAATTACCGGACTAGAATCACCAGATTTATTGTCGTTTGAGGACATACGTACAAAAAATATGAATGATTCAGAGTTGGAATTTAATTTTGCATGCAGTCTACAAGTCTTAAACAGCTTGTCTTTAATACATGAAATAACGCTATTATTGAAGAGCAACTTGAATAGTG
Organism: Dreissena polymorpha; assembly: GCF_020536995.1. NCBI lineage: Eukaryota > Metazoa > Mollusca > Bivalvia > Myida > Dreissenidae > Dreissena > Dreissena polymorpha. Next base: position 21,840,793 of record NC_068357.1, read on the forward strand.
TGACACAGAAACAAGTCGTTGACCTTTGTGAAAAAATATGAAACCTTGGACATTATTTACAATAGAAGGCTTATTATTATGCCCCCCTTCGAAGAAGAGGGGGTATATTGCTTTGCCCATGTCGGTCGGTCGGTCAGTCCATCCACCAGGTGGTTTCCGGATGATAACTCAAGAACGCATACGCCTAGGATCATGAAACTTAATAGGTAGATTGATCATGACTCGCAGATGACCCCTATTGATTTTGAGGTCACTAGGTCAAAGGTCAAGGTCACGGTGACCCGAAATAGTAAATTGGTTTCCGGATGATAACTCAAGAACGCATACGCCTAGGATCATGAAACTTAATGGGTAGATTGATCATGACTTGCAGATGACCCCTATTTATTTTGAGGTCACTAGGTCAAAGGTCAAGGTCACGGTGACCCGAAATAGTAAAATGGTTTCCGGATTATAACTCAAGAATGCATATGCCTAGGATCATGAAACTTCATGGGTAGATTGATCATGACTTGCAGATGACCCCTATTGATTTTGAGGTCACTAGGTCAAAGGTCAAGGTCACGGTGACCCGAAATAGTAAAATGGTTTCCGGATGATAACTCGAGAATGCATACGCCTAGGATCATGAAACTTCATGGGTAGATTGATCATGACTCGCAGATGACCCCTATTGATTTTGAGGTCACTAGGTCAAAGGTCAAGGTCACGGTGACCCGAAATAGTAAAATGGTTTCCGGATGATAACTCAAGAATGCATACGCCTAGGATTATGAAACTTCATGGGTAGATTGATCAAGACTCGCAGATGACCCCTATTGATTTTGAGGTCACTAGGTCAAAGGTCAAGGTCACGGTGACCCGAAATATTAAAATGGTTTTCGGATGATAACTCAAGAACGCATATGCCTAGGATCATGAAACTACATAGGTAGATTGATCATGACTCGCAGATGACCCCTATTGATTTTGAGGTCACAAGGTCAAAGGTCAAGGTCACGGTGACCCGAAATAGTAAAATGATTTTCGGATGATAACTCAAGAACGCTTTTGTCTAGGATCATGACACTTCATAGGCACATTGATCGTGACTCGCAGATGACCCCTATTGATTTTCAGGTCACTAGTTTATTCTGTTTTCACACTGTCCAGTAAAGAGACTTACAAATTGAATTTTTGACACATGTTCATTCATAATGATGTATAAGCCTTTGTTTCTGTGCCAGTAAATACTATGTTTATGGAAATGACGTGAGAATTCAACATTTAAAAAACCAATGTAATATGATATGTAATATTATATGGCAACAGGACTGTTGTGATTTGCTGGGTCAATTCTATTTAGCTTGACCATCCAAGCGGTTGATAGCTTTGACAAACTGGTGGTCTGAAACATTGAGAAAATGTCACGATTCACGGACAATAAATCAAACATGTAATTCTTGCTACGCAACTTGCATTTAATTTTGTCAATTCAAATTATACATAAAAATATTATCAATTTTTAATCTGCTTGTTAATTGAAAAACAGCAACACAGTTTGTATGTATAAAACAATGTTTATACATAAATAGGATCAAGCATATTGAAATATCAACTTAGATTTAGTTTCCTTTACTGTACAGGATTTGTAAAGTTTGGTTAATATTTGTGTATTGAACAAAAATAACAACAGTGTAAAGAAAAGTTAATTTGGGGATGTTCTATCCAAACCCTGAGAGTTCAGATTTCCTCAAATGCCAAGTAAAGATTGTAAATTTCAACCCACTCCTCTGGTTAGTTTTCAGAGGCACATATAATTAACTTTTGAGCTTAGTGTCTCATTTGTACATGCATTACTGTATTAACTCCAAATTAACTAGTACAAGTAGTAGGCCAGTATTACATGGACTGGTGTTCACTGTTTACACCGTTTCACAACCCCATCTGATACTGGTCAGTATCTTGGCAAGTGGCCAAAGTTGGGAGCGGAATTAATGGTCTATTACATAACTGACTTCTGTGTGTGGTAAACACATGATACTGGTCATGTGGTCAAGTTGCACTTGTATACATTTGCCCAATACACAACACTAGCCTTGGCTATTTTTAATCAGATTGCATTGCTATCTATGGTGGTCATTGACTAGGGGAGTTAACTGCTATAAATAACATGTTTCATTACCATTAATAAATAAAACATTACAAATTGTGTGCACGGTTCACATATTGTCAAATAAGTCAAAATGTGTGAAAGGAATCCAAAAAAATCAAAGACTCAATCATATAATGGATATAATTGATTAGTATAGGTCCTGATTGGTTTTTGCACTATTAATTGGATACATTACACAGGTCATTGACATACAGTGACAAAAAACATATTCACACAAAGGCTGTCACTACAACGGAGAGCCCATATGGGGGGCATGCATGTTTTACAAACAGCCCTTGTTCTTCAAATCAATACTATAATTGCCTTTTTATACCCCCATAACCATTGGTAATGGGGCTATATAGGAGTCACTTTGTCGGTCTGTCGGTCCGTCGGTCGGTCTGTCCCGAAATTTCATCCGATCTTCACCAAACTTGGTCACAAGTTGTATCTAGATGATGTATAGGTAAAGTTTGAATATATGTCGTGCCGGGTAAAAAAACTAGGTCAAGGGGTCTCTTAGTGTGTTTTAAACCCAAAGTTTGACTATCACTATGTCATTTATCGTTAGATTTTAAAATAACTTGGTACATTTGTTTACCATCATGGGACGTTGTTTCGTGAGAGAAGGTCAAGGTCACAATTGGGAGTTCAAAGGTCAAATGCTTGTCCGGGCCATAACTTTTTCATTTATGGTGACAGTGTGTCGAACGAACGAATTACGTTGATATCTCCAAGGTCAAGGTCACACTGTGAGTTCAAAGGTCAAAAATGGCCATACATGAGCTTGTCCGGGCAATACTTATGTTGTTCATTGTGAGGTTTTAAAATCATTTGGCACATTTGTTCACCATCATTGGCCGGTGTGTCGCGCGAAAGAATTACGTCGATATCTCCAAGGTCAAGGTCACACTTTGAGTTCAAAGATCAAGAATGGCCATAAATGAGCTTGTCCGGACCATAACTATGTCATTCATTGTGAGATTTTAAAATCACGCGAAAGAATTACATCGATATCTCCAAGGTTAAGGTCACACTGTGAGTTCAAAGTCAAAAATGGCAATAAATGAGCTTGTCCGGGCCATAACTATGTCACGCGAAAGAATAAAATAGTGCAAAGGTCAAAATGGCCATAAATAATAATGGCATAATAATTATTAAAAATCGCCAAAAATTAGAGTCTCTTGTTTTGTGAAGACAGCATGCAAAATAGTATGTGTCAATGCGGCAGGTGGGGGTATACGTCTCGTCTGTGACAAAGCTCTAGTTTAAATCTACAACCATAAAATTCAAAATTTTATGAAGAATGCAACAGGATTACTTGGCTAATTTTCATAAGTTTCGAAATAAAATACAAAAGTAGTTATTATTTAGGATGGATACCACAGTTTCCATCCAATGTTTAAGAAATCATCTACACCTTAGGTGAGCGCGTTAGACAATTTTGGTCCTCTTGTCAGGTCATTTTAGTATATACTCGTAGTGCTCATCTGAAGCCTTAAGGATTTCATGTTGTAATGAACACTCAGACGAATGATTATTGGGTCCCTCTTTCAAAGTTGTTCAAATTGTTTCTGTGTGATGCATATATGGCTAAGCAGAGATAAAATATTTAATTAAAAAAATGTGGAAACTTGAAAAAAAAACTTCTGAAAGCGCAAGGCTCAGATGTTGAATATTTGGTATGGAACATCATATAGTGGTTTTCTACAAAATTTGTTCAAATAATACTATAGGAGTTACAATTGCCATAGCCTTGGAAGGCTTTTTGTTTTCCTAATATGTATACAGTACACAATTCTATAATCTTTGAGGCCGCAAGGACATGGGATTTTGTTTTGGCATGTTACATCATATGGGGTTGGTCTACCCAGTTTGTTCATATGGTGACTGTGGTTTCAATTGTATACAGTACATATTTTACAATTGTAAACCGTTAGGCACACAGTTTAATATTTTGCATGTTGCAACTAATGAAGGTTTTGCACGTTTGATTAACGTATGCCTATAAAGGGTCAAGATTGACCCATCATAATTGTGTCTCTTGTTTTCATCATATAAGTAACATCAATTAGCATCAATTTAATTATCATTACTGAAACTGGAAATAATGATCATGATTCGTGTGCTGTGTTACACAGGCCGTTACACTGAAAGTACACCTACATAAGGATCATGTCTCATATACGATATTACACTTAAGATTAGACTTACAGAACACTTACACAAGGCTCTTGGCATAACTGATGTATACATGGACATAACACCTACATACAATGCGCGGAATCACGTGGTCAGAATTGAGAAAACATGGCCGCCGATGCCTCGATAAGATGGAAACTTGAGTTTTTTAAAAGGTACATCTTCCTTATAACTTACTTGTTTTTAATCGGATGACGCCTATCATAGGGCCAGCTGGACGCGGTTTCATCGAGTATCAACCGTTTCCCTCTTGTTGGTCTGAGTGTGGGGATTACTCGTGGAATATTTTGCGATTTCCTCAACCGTCAATTGCTGTTGTACACGGACTAGCAATAATATAACTGTTTTCACACTAATTAGCACTGTTTTAGTACCAGTTGTTCATGCGGACGCATTGAAACTGGCACAAATGGATACATCAATTGCTAATAGCGTTTTTTTCAAGGTAAAGTTGAGTTTCGATTGGTTTTAACGATTGCTGTTGAGCACGCACATTGCTGTTATACACAGACAACTTCTAGAACAACTGTTGTTGAGCACGCACATGTCAGGGAATACCGTTTTCTCCGCTGAATAAGTCTAAAACAACGTCGCATTGGCATGTTCTGGTACATGTTGCGATACATATCTTATGTGTCCAGCAAAACACACATTTTGGTTGAAAATTGTCATGTTTCTTTTAATGGAAATATTATAATGACAAGTTTTTTTTCATAAACTGCAAAACAAAACGAAACACACGAAACAACTTTCATGTATGCTAAGCATATAATCAAAGCATATAATTATGAAATAGATTTTCCTTGATTCTCTAAGTACTAACACTTTTCCAATAAAATAGTTCAGTATTAAAACTATCAACATATTTATAACTGTTTTCACAGAGTCAGAAGCTCAGGAAAAGTACAATACTGCTCACATAGGCACCAAACAGTATTGAAAGGGCCTTCGGAGTTTGGAAGCGAACCTTTCATGTCCTCCATGGTGAGGTATGTAAGGAAAATTGTTTATAGTATTAATGATAAAATTTATTGAAGATTATAAAATAAAATGTATTTAATCAACAAGATTGTTAATCGAAATTGACATCATCATATATTTCTAGGCAAATCAAGTCTAAGAGTTGGAAAAAAGTTATAAATAACTTAACATTATTTTTGCATGCCATAGACACACTTCAGTTCTTAAATTCAACTTACTAATAGACGGAAAAATATGCTGAATATTCTTAATATGAATAAATGTAACTGAATTTGACATATTAAACAAGTCAATGTAACAGCATTATACACAACTTTCTCGTATTACTGTAAAGTACTGATACATTACTGCATGCCAACTAAAACAATTAAAACATTTTTAGATATGTTTTTGTGTATCTATAAGAGATCATAAGAAATGCATAAGATATAAGTAAATTGTTACACTCGGGGGGAAAAAAGTAGTTGGTATTGTTTACTCTGCATCAAGCATTGGGAACAAATTTGACAACATTTTAACAATGACTTTTGATGTAACATTATTTTCAATGTTATTCCTCCAACTTCTGTTTATATCAGATTAGAATGAAGCCTGTCAAGGTCAGCCGCATCATCATTGCCTGTGCTGTTCTTCATAATCTGCGGTTGATGTGGGGGGGAACCAGCAGTGGATCCGGAACCTTTAGAAGACGTTGCCAAGGGAGATATGTTTAAGGCTGTATCGGATGGGAGAAGAGTAAGAGATACCATTGTCGTAAATTACTTTACTTAGGAAATTAACAGATTAAATTATTTTTTTTCATTATATATGTGCTTGTATATCTCGGAGTCATACACTGATAGTTTGGTTCCTTGTTTGTTTAAGTGGGTTTAACAGCACTGGAACAATTCATCAAGTATTTTTGTAAAAAGTATTTTTTTTTCGAGTGAATATACTTAACACATTTGATGATGTAGATTAGTAGCATTTTTTTTTCGTCCGAGGTTAGTATTATCAAGAATATTCTTATTGAAATGATAGTGTTGCATTGGTCTCTTTTCAGTACTCGTTTTACATGAGCCGGATAGAGGACAGACTGTACATATAACCTCGAAGTAGACATAAACCTTATAGCTACAGACACCAACTCAGACACATTTCAATTCACAAGGTTACAAGTTTACAACAACAATCATCAATAAACTTTGATCCAAAAACTTCATTACAGTGGCAATATAAAGCTTAGGCCAGCGTGACCGCAGGTAAGTATTTCTGTAGTACTTTGCTTAAAAAGCTATTACATTATGAATTAGTACTGAAAATAAGCCATATCAGACATAGAATAGCGTATAATACGTATCAAATATGTTTTTGACACGACATTTATTGTAAAATAGCAAGATGGTTTAATATGGACTTGGAAGCTACCATCGTTGGGAAAATTTGACAATATAACACTTAAGCCCCCCCCCCCCCGCCAGAGGTGTGAATACATTCTGAATGAACACAATGGGCTCATTCCGTGCGCATATCCACCCCTCTGGCGGGGGCTAAAGTGGTAGTTTGCCCAAGATGTTATTATGTTTAGACTTAACTTCGATAATTGACGATTTCAACAGTGTAAGAATCAGTTACCAATATTATATCTCTACTGTTCAGCATGTATAAAACAAATAAAAACTAACTATCTTTTGCTTGAACAAAGTTGACTCAATGAAACAAAATAATATGATCTTAACAAAATAGATCTATAACAGTGTTCTATAGTGTATGTTCATCTGAGATCAGGCAAGATGTGCATCAGCAGATACAGATGAACACCCAAGTTGCAACAGTAACAAGAAAGGCCTCAGACTAAGTATGTATATATGTATGTTTATAACTATTCGTGGACCTTGTTTCATTTATATAAGCTAAAAAATCAACTTTAAACTATATAATGACAATGCCATATTCTTTAAATTGAAATTATTTGCTAACAATGAAACGGACATACTGAACCAATAGAATCAGATCATTGTTTAACAATAACCATAATACATTAGCTGATGGCTATCAATAATCAAAATCATTTAGAACAATGCTTATCAATTTTGTAAGTAGTTAATAGAGTAAACCAAGAAAAAAAAATATTTAAACATATACAGGTCACTGAGCGAGATGCAGATGTACTATGCCAAACAGAACAGCATGAAGACAAACACGAAAAGTTCTACGTAAGAATTCACAGTACAGACTGATATTCTCATTTAAAACAATCCAAAAATGAGTGAGTACAAATGATGTTATTACCTAAACATTGTTTCAAAAATATTATATAGGCATTGAAATAATAAATTGTGTTCACTTTTTGAATGGTTGTTCCAGTGCTGTTAAACCCACTTAAACAAACTAGGAACCAAACTATCAGTGTATGACTCCGAGATATACAAGCACATATATAATGAAAAAAAATAATTAATCTGTTAATTTCCTAAGTAAAGTAATTTACGACAATGGTATCTCTTACTCTTCTCCCATCCGATACAGCCTTAAACATATCTCCCTTGGCAACGTCTTCTAAAGGTTCCGGATCCACTGCTGGTTCCCCCACATCAACCGCAGATTATGAAGAACAGCACAGGCAATGATGATGCGGCTGACCTTGACAGGCTTCATTCTAATCTGATATAAACAGAAGTTGGAGGAATAACATTGAAAAATAATGTTACATCAAAAGTCATTGTTAAAATGTTGTCAAATTTGTTCCCAATGCTTGATGCAGAGTAAACAATACCAATTACTTTTTTCCCCCCGAGTGTAACAATTTACTTATATCTTATGCATTTCTTATGATCTCTTATAGATACACAAAAACATATCTAAAAATGTTTTAATTGTTTTAGTTGGCATGCAGTAATGTATCAGTACTTTACAGTAATACGAGAAAGTTGTGTATAATGCTGTTACATTGACTTGTTTAATATGTCAAATTCAGTTACATTTATTCATATTAAGAATATTCAGCATATTTTTCCGTCTATTAGTAAGTTGAATTTAAGAACTGAAGTGTGTCTATGGCATGCAAAAATAATGTTAAGTTATTTATAACTTTTTTCCAACTCTTAGACTTGATTTGCCTAGAAATATATGATGATGTCAATTTCGATTAACAATCTTTGTTGATTAAATACATTTTATTTTATAATCTTCAATAAATTTTATCATTAATACTATTAACAATTTCCTTACATACCTCACCATGGAGGACATGAAAGGTTCGCTTCCAAACTCCGAAGGCCCTTTCAATACTGTTTGGTGCCTATGTGAGCAGTATTGTACTTTTCCTGAGCTTCTGACTCTGTGAAAACAGTTATAAATATGTTGATAGTTTTAATACTGAACTATTTTATTGGAAACGTGTTAGTACTTAGAGAATCAAGGAAAATCTATTTCATAATTATATGCTTTGATTATATGCTTAGCATACATGAAAGTTGTTTCGTGTGTTTCGTTTTGTTTTGCAGTTTATGAAAAAACACTTGTCATTATAATATTTCCATTAAAAGAAACATGACAATTTTCAACCAAAATGTGTGTTTTGCTGGACACATAAGATATGTATCGCAACATGTACCAGGACATGTCAATGCGACGTTGTTTTAGACTTATTCAGCGGAGAAAACGGTATTCCCTGACATGTGCGTGCTCAACAACAGTTGTTCTAGAAGTTGTCTGTGTATAACAGCAATGTGCGTGCTCAACAGCAATCGTTAAAACCAATCGAAACTCAACTTTACCTTGAAAAAAACGCTATTAGCAATTGATGTATCCATTTGTGCCAGTTTCAATGCGTCCGCATGAACAACTGGTACTAAAACAGTGCTAATTAGTGTGAAAACAGTTATATTATTGCCAGTCCGTGTACAACAGCAATTGACGGTTGAGGAAATCGCAAAATATTCCACGAGTAATCCCCACACTCAGACCAACAAGAGGGAAACGGTTGATACTCGATGAAACCGCGTCCAGCTGGCCCTATGATAGGCGTCATCCGATTAAAAACAAGTAAGTTATAAGGAAGATGTACCTTTTAAAAAACTCAAGTTTTCCATCTTATCGAGGCATCGGCGGCCATGTTTTCTCAATTCTGACCACGTGATTCCGCGCATTGTATGTAGGTGTTATGTCCATGTATACATCAGTTATGCCAAGAGCCTTGTGTAAGTGTTCTGTAAGTATAATCTTAAGTGTAATATCGTATATGAGACATGATCCTTATGTAGGTGTACTTTCAGTGTAACGGCCTGTGTAACACAGCACACGAATCATGATCATTATTTCCAGTTTCAGTAATGATAATTAAATTGATGCTAATTGATGTTACTTATATGATAAAAACAAGAGACACAATTATGATGGGTCAATCTTGACCCTTTATAGGCATACGTTAATCAAACGTGCAAAACCTTCATTAGTTGCAACATGCAAAATATTAAACTGTGTGCCTAACGGTTTACAATTGTAAAATATGTACTGTATACAATTGAACCCACAGTCACCATATGAACAAACTGGGTAGACCAACCCCATATGATGTAACATGCCAAAACAAAATCCCATGTCCTTGCGGCCTCAAAGATTATAGAATTGTGTACTGTATACATATTAGGAAAACAAAAAGCCTTCCAAGGCTATGGCAATTGTAACTCCTATAGTATTATTTGAACAAATTTTGTAGAAAACCACTATATGATGTTCCATACTAAATATTCAACATCTGAGCCTTGCGCTTTCAGAAGTTTTTTTTTCAAGTTTCCACATTTTTTTAATTAAATATTTTATCTCTGCTTAGCCATATATGCATCACACAGAAACAATTTGAACAACTTTGAAAGAGGGACCCAATAATCATTCGTCTGAGTGTTCATTACAACATGAAATCCTTAAGGCTTCAGATGAGCACTACGAGTATATACTAAAATGACCTGACAAGAGGACCAAAATTGTCTAACGCGCTCACCTAAGGTGTAGATGATTTCTTAAACATTGGATGGAAACTGTGGTATCCATCCTAAATAATAACTACTTTTGTATTTTATTTCGAAACTTATGAAAATAAGCCAAGTAATCCTGTTGCATTCTTCATAAAATTTTGAATTTTATGGTTGTAGATTTAAACTAGAGCTTTGTCACAGACGAGACGTATACCCCCACCTGCCGCATTGACACATACTATTTTGCATGCTGTCTTCACAAAACAAGAGACTCTAATTTTTGGCGATTTTTAATAATTATTATGCCATTATTATTTATGGCCATTTTGACCTTTGCACTATTTTATTCTTTCGCGTGACATAGTTATGGCCCGGACAAGCTCATTTATTGCCATTTTTGACTTTGAACTCACAGTGTGACCTTAACCTTGGAGATATCGATGTAATTCTTTCGCGTGACACACCGTCCAATGATGGTAAACTAATGTGCCAAATGATTTTAAAATCTCACAATGAATGACATAGTTATGGTCCGGACAAGCTCATTTATGGCCATTCTTGATCTTTGAACTCAAAGTGTGACCTTGACCTTGGAGATATCGACGTAATTCTTTCGCGCGACACACCGGCCAATGATGGTGAACAAATGTGCCAAATGATTTTAAAACCTCACAATGAATAACATAAGTATTGCCCGGACAAGCTCATGTATGGCCATTTTTGACCTTTGAACTCACAGTGTGACCTTGACCTTGGAGATATCAACGTAATTCGTTCGTTCGACACACTGTCACCATAAATGAAAAAGTTATGGCCCGGACAAGCATTTGACCTTTGAACTCCCAAGTGTGACCTTGACCTTCTCTCACGAAACAACGTCCCATGATGGTAAACAAATGTACCAAGTTATTTTAAAATCTAACGATAAATGACATAGTTATAGTCAAACTTTGGGTTTAAAACACACTAAGAGACCCCTTGACCTAGTTTTTTTACCCGGCACGACATATATTCAAACTTTACCTATACATCATCTAGATACAACTTGTGACCAAGTTTGGTGAAGATCGGATGAAATTTCGGGACAGACCGACCGACGGACCGACAGACCGACAAAGTGACTCCTATATAGCCCCCATTACCAATGGTTATGGGGGTATAAAAAGGCAATTATAGTATTGATTTGAAGAACAAGGGCTGTTTGTAAAACATGCATGCCCCCCATATGGGCTCTCCGTTGTAGTGACAGCCATTGTGTGAATATGTTTTTGTCACTGTATGTCAATGACCTGTGTAATGTATCCAATTAATAGTGCAAAAACCAATCAGGACCTATACTAATCAATTATATCCATTATATGATTGAGTCTTTGATTTTTTTGGATTCCTTTCACACATTTTGACTTATTTGACAATATGTGAAACGTGCACACAATTTGTAATGTTTTATTTATTAATGGTAATGAAACATGTTATTTATAGCAGTTAACTCCCCTAGTCAATGACCACCATAGATAGCAATGCAATCTGATTAAAAATAGCCAAGGCTAGTGTTGTGTATTGGGCAAATGTATACAAGTGCAACTTGACCACATGACCAGTATCATGTGTTTACCACACACAGAAGTCAGTTATGTAATAGACCATTAATTCCGCTCCCAACTTTGGCCACTTGCCAAGATACTGACCAGTATCAGATGGGGTTGTGAAACGGTGTAAACAGTGAACACCAGTCCATGTAATACTGGCCTACCACTTGTACTAGTTAATTTAGAGTTAATACAGTAATGCATGTACAAATGAGACACTAAGCTCAAAAGTTAATTATATGTGCCTCTGAAAACTAACCAGAGGAGTGGGTTGAAATTTACAATCTTTACTTGGCATTTGAGGAAATCTGAACTCTCAGGGTTTGGATAGAATATCCCCAAATTAACTTTTCTTTACACTGTTGTTATTTTTGTTCAATACACAAATATTAACCAAACTTTACAAATCCTGTACAGTAAAGGAAACTAAATCTAAGTTGATATTTTAATATGCTTGATCCTATTTATGTATAAACATTGTTTTATACATACAAACTGTGTTGCTGTTTTTCAATTAACAAGCAGATTAAAAATTGATAATATTTTTAAGTATAATTTGAATTGACAAAATTAAATGCAAGTTGCGTAGCAAGAATTACATGTTTGATTTATTGAATGTGAATCGTGACATTTTCTCAATGTTTCAGACCACCAGTTTGTCAGAGCTATCAACCGCTTGGATGGTCAAGCTAAATAGAATTGACCCAGCAAATCACACACTGTTGTTATTTTTGTTCAATACACAAATATTAACCAAACTTTACAAATCCTGTACAGTAAAGGAAACTAAATCTAAGTTGATATTTTAATATGCTTGATCCTATTTATGTATAAACATTGTTTTATACATACAAACTGTGTTGCTGTTTTTCAATTAACAAGCAGATTAAAAATTGATAATATTTTTAAGTATAATTTGAATTGACAAAATTAAATGCAAGTTGCGTAGCAAGAATTACATGTTTGATTTATTGAATGTGAATCGTGACATTTTCTCAATGTTTCAGACCACCAGTTTGTCAAAGCTATCAACCGCTTGGATGGTCAAGCTAAATAGAATTGACCCAGCAAATCACAACTGTCCTGTTGCCATATAATATTACATATCATATTACATTGGTTTTTTAAATGTTGAATTCTCACGTCATTTCCATAAACATAGTATTTACTGGCACAGAAACAAAGGCTTATACATCATTATGAATGAACATGTGTCAAAAATTCAATTTGTAAGTCTCTTTACTGGACAGTGTGAAAACAGAATAAACTAGTGACCTGAAAATCAATAGGGGTCATCTGCGAGTCACGATCAATGTACCTATGAAGTGTCATGATCCTAGACAAAAGCGTTCTTGAGTTATCATCCGAAAATCATTTTACTATTTCGGGTCACCGTGACCTTGACCTTTGACCTTGTGACCTCAAAATCAATAGGGGTCATCTGCGAGTCATGATCAATCTACCTATGAAGTTTCATGATCCTAGGCATATGCGTTCTTGAGTTATCATCCGAAAACCATTTTACTATTTCGGGTCACTGTGACCTTGACCTTTGACCTAGTGACCTCAAAATCAATAGGGGTCATCTGCGAGTCTTGATCAATCTACCCATGAAGTTTCATGATCCTAGGCGTATGCATTCTTGAGTTATAATCCGGAAACCATTTTACTATTTCGGTTCACCGTGACCTTGACCTTTGACCTAGTGACCTCAAAATCAATAGGGGTCATCTGCGAGTCATGATCAATCTACCCATGAAGTTTCATGATCCTAGGCGTATGCATTCTCGAGTTATCATCCGGAAACCATTTTACTATTTCGGGTCACCGTGACCTTGACCTTTGACCTAGTGACCTCAAAATCAATAGGGGTCATCTGCAAGTCATGATCAATCTACCCATGAAGTTTCATGATCCTAGGCATATGCATTCTTGAGTTATAATCCGGAAACCATTTTACTATTTCGGGTCACCGTGACCTTGACCTTTGACCTAGTGACCTCAAAATAAATAAGGGTCATCTGCAAGTCATGGTCAATCTACCCATTAAGTTTCATGATCCTAGGCGTATGCGTTCTTGAGTTATCATCCGGAAACCAATTTACTATTTCGGGTCACCGTGACCTTGACCTTTGACCTAGTGACCTCAAAATCAATAGGGGTCATCTGCGAGTCATGATCAATCTACCTATTAAGTTTCATGATCCTAGGCGTATGCGTTCTTGAGTTATCATCCGGAAACCACCTGGTGGATGGACTGACCGACCGACCGACATGGGCAAAGCAATATACCCCCTCTTCTTCGAAGGGGGGCATAATAATAAGCCTTCTATTGTAAATAATGTCCAAGGTTTCATATTTTTTCACAAAGGTCAACGACTTGTTTCTGGGTCACACTATTCAAGTTGCTCTTCAATAATAGCGTTATTTCATGTATTAAAGACAAGCTGTTTAAGACTTGTAGACTGCATGCAAAATTAAATTCCAACTCTGAATCATTCATATTTTTTGTACGTATGTCCTCAAACGACAATAAATCTGGTGATTCTAGTCCAGTAATTCTGAAAATTCACTTCGTTTAATATGTATCACATAATTGACGAAGCATGCACGGCTGGTGAAGATATGGTGAACTAGAATTTTTGCAATAGGGACGAAGAATGACCTCTGACGTTGTATGTTGTAAAATGTAGCATGATGTTCATACAGAATGTTTCAGTTCAAAGAGGAGCATACCGTATGAAAGTTTTAACTTGGGTGAATACATATCACACATGCACATTTCCATGTTAAAAGAAAAAAATGCCTGCAAAAAAGAATGTTGAGCATTTCGGAGAACGCATTCGGGCTTGTTTTTGTTTTACAAATAGACGACCGGACGGAAAGCCAGATATGGCGATTCATTAATACCCATTTAATTTGTTACAGTGGTAAAATGATTGGTAATATTGTATTTTTTTTAAACAAGATGGCTTAAAGGCCCTTGGTTTTTAAACTGAAACATGTAGAAACTAACCTGTTTTATGTACATGTAGTGGTGTTATGTTATAAATGTGTTATATTTTCTACTCTGTATCATACAGACTAAATTGTGTCTGAAAGTGAAACAAACAAGAGCACCGCATAAAAGGTACCACGCCCAGTTGCGGGTGCAGTTTTGAATAAATGAAAGCTTGACAGATTTTTTTTAGAAGTCACAGTGACCTTGACCTTTGACCTAGTGACCCAACAAGAGGGCCTGAAAGGCCCAAAGTCGCTCACCTGAGATTCAAAGAAACTGACCTGTTCTGTGCAGCCCAAGATGTCATTAGAACAAAATGTTCTTACCAACTTTCATGACTAGTGAACACTCTGGCAGCCACGTTTTTCAACAGACCAGAACCATTTTCATACGCATCCAAGATATCATTTAAACAAATATACTGACAAAGTTTCATGAAGATTCATAAGTCCATATAAGGAAAAATGCCCTGCCCACTGGTGGCCATGTTTTTCAAGCATCTGGAATCATTTTCGAACTTATCCAAGATATCATTGGGACGAATCTTCTGACCAAGTTTTAAATAAGTATCAACTATTTGCTTCAGGATCTTTATTTCCATCGACAATGATCAAGATCTGAAATTAACAATGATGATAATTATATCTATAAAATGGTAATTAGAGAAATGATGCTATACTATCCTGTATCTCCCCCCAAGTCTTTGGGTATGAAATGTTCATATGAAATAATATTACACTTTAACTGAAGTTGAAACAAAGACTGATAACAAAAAGTACTGGGAACATTGGAGCCCACCAGGTCTACTCCCTTATAAAGTAAGAGAAAAAAAAAGAACTTTTTAACAACAAGAAAAGGCAAATGTCTTTGATGTGGTCAACTATATGAGTCTTTGTCAACAATCACATGACATAGTCTTTCTGCCACTCTGGGGCAGTTCTAGTTCTTCCTGATCGTCTGACTGGAAGGCACAACAGGTCCGTTGGCGGGGTTGTGCAGTTTGGTGTCTCACGACTTGGTCCTGTGTCCACGGAAACGTCTACTGGTCGACTGTCAGGACTCGGAGGCTCAGTATAGGCTAGCTGACGACGACTCTGCTGCAGGTTACCTCGGCTGGGTGTCTCACTGCTGCTTGGCGTTACCTTACTGGGTGACGCAGTAGGGTGAGGAGCAGAGTGAGTTGGGAACCCGGTGTTGGTTGCAGCCGGCGTAGATCTGGTTGCATGTGTTGGGGTCACTGCTGGTGTGATGGAGTGTCCTGTGGGATTTTCAGTTGTTGCTGCAGGTAGCCTGAGTGCTAGGTCACTATCAATGGACAGCCGTCGTGGTTGTAGTTGAACGGGGACATACTTTCGTAGGAACTTCCTATTGCGAAGGGTTACCCGTCTTGAGCCATCAAGTCGTACCACATACTGGTCAAATTGGCGAACTTCAATTACCACGCCAGTCTTGTCCCACTTGCGAGGATAGAGTCCAATCTGGTTTTGCAGGCGAACATTGTCTCCCACAGCTAGAGGTGGTAATCTCTGAGTGTGCTCTGACAGTTTTTCTGCACACCGCATGTGCCTGTTTCGCAAGGCTTCTTCACGGGCCAGTGATGTGCTTAACCAAGTTTCATGAGGTTTATACTTTCCAGGTGGAATTGGTATGAAGTCTCGAATGGGGCGGCCAAATATGCACATGGCTGGAGAGAGTTTGGTATCCCTGTCTGGTGTGTTTCTGTACTGAAGCATGGCACGCTGGAAGGCATCTGTGTTTATGTCACCAGTGGAAGTTGTGTTATCCATAAGGAGACGCTTCACTGTCTTTACACCAATTTCGGCCCTACAGTTGCTGTGTGGGAAGGCTACGGAGGATAGGCGATGGTGTACACCCCAATCACTCAGGAATTGACGTGTGGCTACAGCAGTGAATTCAGGGCCACCATCAGAGGCAAGTTCATCAGGTATTCCATATGTCACAAAGATACGTCTAAGACATGTGATCAGTCCTTGGGCTCCGTTAGCTGACTGCTCTACAATTGGCCAGTTGGAATAACGGTCCACTAGAACAAGGAAATGATGCCCTTGGTAGCTGAAATAGTCAGCACATAAGCACTGGAATGGATACTCTGGACTTAATGGAGGTACTGGTGGTGCGCTAGGATTTGATGGTGCACTACGGTTGCATTGTTGGCAACTGGTACGAAGAGCCGTAATGGCAGGTGTGATTCCTGGCCAAAATACTGATGTCTCTGCCCTAGCAACCATGGAGGTGACACCTTGGTGAGCTGCGTGCAAAGCCTCAAGTACTTCGTCTCTCAGTGATGGTGGTATGACAATACGGTCTTTGTATAGGATGACGCCATCGACTGTAGATAGACCTTCACGGTACTGAAAGTAGTCTCTGAGCGATTCTGGCAGCTGGTGACGGTGTTCCGGGATACCAGATTCGATGATGTCGGTCAATGCTAGCATGTCTGTATCGCTAGCTGTGGCTGTGCGAACTCTGTCCCAGGTGACTGATCGAAGGTTGAGAGCATTGAGGGATGACACAACACCTGCAATGACGCATTCATCTATGGAGTCTTCCTGATCTTCCTGCATTCTCAAACCAGTCATGAGAGTACTGCGGCTAGCTGGACACACAGAGGTTGAATTGATATGTGTCTCATCATCTGACAACATCAGCTTTTCTGCATCACTGATTGGATGACGTGATAGACAGTCAGTGGCGCGATGTTTGACACCTGGGATGTGGACCATACGGAACTTGTAGCGTAGCGTTTTCTCTTTCAAGTTTCTTAGACGAGTATTAGAGATGTCCTCAAGCGATCGGTCTGTGAATATCTTGAGAAGAGGCTTATGGTCAACAGCAATGATGAGGTCTGCGCAGCCTAGGACAAAGTACCTGGCCTTGTCAAGGGAATCTGCGACGGCAAGAGCTTCACCCTCAACCGGCGCATAGCGAGACTCTGCTGGATGAGTGAATCTGCTGCCAACAAGTGTGATCTTCCATCCAGATGGGCAACAGAAGGGTTCCTTCTTTGAGCATGTGCAGTGCTTTTGAAGGAGCCAGAATCCAATACCCACTTTTGACCAGTCGGTCGCCAGACATGTGGGTCTTTTGGGGTCAAAGATACGAACACCTTCTTCTATTTCGCTGGCGATCAGTAGTTTTGACTCATCGAAGACGTTCTGGAGATGTTCATTCCAGTTGAATGGAGTGCCAGGTTTCAAAAGTTCCCTAAAGGGTAGCATTCTTTCGGCCATGCTGAAAGCATATGATACCTGGTTTACTAGACCAAACCAGGAACGCACATCTGTAATGTCTTTTGGCGTGGGGAAGTTAAGGATGGCTTGTAAGTATCTCTGGCAGGGTCTTACATCGTTGCGTGTAATTTCAAATCCTGCAAATTCCACAACATCAGCTCCAAACACAAACTTTTCTGGATTCAGTGTTATGCCATTTCGACCGCAAATGTCTAGCCAGTGTACCGCTTGAAAGAAACTGTCCTCGAGATCATCAGCCCATAGCAATGCATCGTCAATACATTTGGTTTTGTGAGGGATGTCTGCAACAATCTCATCATAGCGTCGGGTGTATCCATCACCTGAAGCAATGTAGCCCTGAGGTGCAGTTTTGTAGCGATATCTTCCCCAGGGAGTGATGAATGTGGTAAGATGGCGGTCTTCCTCACACAGGGGTACACTGTGATAGCCGTTCCATGCATCGAAGACTGTTTTCTTCTTCCCATGGGGGACTGATCGTGCTTGATGAAAAGGTGATGGTGTGTGATGTGTTTCACGTGTGGCATGAGCATTAAGGGCCTGCAGATCAACAGTGCGTCTTGGCTGTCCACTTTTCTTTGCACACACAACCATTCGATGGCACCAAGTGACAGGCTCACCAATAGGGACAGGCTCAATGACGCCAAGTCGTACGTCTTGGTCAAGACCTGCCTTGACTGCATCTCGCCAGTGGATTGGAACTGGTACCGGTGTGTGGTAAGCAACTGGTTTAGCGTTGGGATCTACCAGAAGTTTCATTGGCGGACTGTCCATCAGACGAAGTGTTTGATGTTCACATGTGTTAAAGGTGCTGGCTTTGTAGAACTCAAGGAGGTACTGTTGAAGTTTGACACGATTCTCTTCTGTCGGTGAGCATGGTAATGTACTAGGTGGAGCTGGCGGAAGTTGACGGGCAGGGCATCCACATGGAGCTTTGTCCTCACCATTCAATGCTGCTGCACTGTATTGTTGTGAGGCATGGATTTCCGGAAAGTTGTCTGTGATGATACCAAGATTGATACAGGCTTCTCGACTCAGAAAAAGTTTGTCCGATGAGTCAGTAACATATGTCATCTGCCTGGTTTCAACTACTTGACCACTAGAGTCCTTGCTCGACATCCGCAGTAATAATGCACCGAGAATTTTAATGCCATCGTTGTTCGCTGTGTGCATGCGCATTGTCACAGGGATTAGGTCAGATTCACGTAACCCAAGGTGATGGACAACTTTGAGACCGGCAAGGCAGCTATGGCATCCGGTATCAGCCATAGCCGGTATCACTGTAGCTAGAGACGGTTTAGGAAGATTGATGCCAAGTGCCAAGTAGTCCTCTGGAAGAGCCTGTATAGACACTCTTACGAATGGTTGAGGCTTAGAGCTTCTGCGAATCCAAGTGTCAGACAGGTTGTCATAGACATGATGATCAAGCGGGATGCTGTGTTTATTATTGTTCACAATGTTCACATCCTGATGGTGTATTTGAGAGGAATCTACAGTACATAATGCGTCAAACAGAGCACTTTCCTTGTCAAAGTTTTTGGGCTGAGTGTGTGAAGGGCGCCTTGGATTGTCCACACTACGGCACACACTCTCAAAGTGGTGTTC
Organism: Dreissena polymorpha; assembly: GCF_020536995.1. Taxonomy (NCBI): domain Eukaryota; kingdom Metazoa; phylum Mollusca; class Bivalvia; order Myida; family Dreissenidae; genus Dreissena; species Dreissena polymorpha. Next base: position 21,860,529 of record NC_068357.1, read on the forward strand.
ACGTCTGCATTGTGCACACCTGTGGCCATAAGCTGGGCACTGAGTCTTGCGTTCCTGTGCAGTTCTTTTCTTTCCGTGGCCACGTTTGCCACAGTAGGAGCAAGCTTCTTGGGTGTCTCTGCTGGACTGTTGCTGCTTCTTGTAACTGGTGGCTGCTCCAACAGCATGGGAGTCTAAAAGTCTCGAAGCTGACCTTTTTCCTGCTTCCTTGGCTTCCACGAATTAGAACACTTCCTCTAGCGACATGTTCTGGTTTTTATCACCAAGTAGGTCAAGCTGAATGTCAGGGTCTGCAACACCTCTTGTGAGAACATCACGCATGATTGCTTCAGTGTAATTAACTTTGGCGGCACAATTGTTGCAGTCAATCACAAATTTGCAAATGTCAGCCTGTCCTCTCAGACGTGCACCAAAGTTGCGGACAGATTCATCGCGATCTTGTCTCATGTTGTGGAGTGTCACTCTTGCCACCATTGTGTTTTCTTCACGCACTGCTAGCTTACGAATTGCTGCCAATACATTGTCCACCGATTTGTCAGTTAGATTGCCACCTGTTGTTCTCGTTAGGTCTCTCCGAAGAGGTTCATCACAACATTCCAACAACTGGATCACTTTGTCTCGACCATCCAGTTTGGTGGCAGCAACATAATCATTCCAGCGTGAGAGAAAGTAGGCCCAGTCCTCGCTGGATCCGGCGGCGGTAACTGTAGGACGCTTGACTTTCTCTACTCTGGCTGTTTTGGCAGGTGCCAATGTGTGTACGGCGCTGTGGGCAGTTATGAGTGCCGCAACGATGGCCGGATCTAGATCGGCTGTTGTGTAGGCACAGTCAGGGAACGGACACTTTACTGCAGGCATGGTGTCGTCTTCACAGTCTTGATCATAAATAAGTATCAACTATTTGCTTCAGGATCTTTATTTCCATCGACAATGATCAAGATCTGAAATTAACAATGATGATAATTATATCTATAAAATGGTAATTAGAGAAATGATGCTATACTATCCTGTAAGTTTCATGATGATCGGACAATAAATGTGGCCTCTAGAGTTTTAAAGCGAGATTATACGATTTTTTATATGTGTTAAATTGAAATAAATTGATAAAATATGTTACAATAACACAAAATAGGCAAGAAAAAATTATACATTAAATACGAATTTCATAAAATGCAGCAAAGACAAACTAGCGCCCTGAGTCGATTGTGCCGAACATATTTTCCCACAATAATCGAATCATTCATCTTTTTATTAGGACCAGAGTTAGTGTTCGTGTGTCGTATGAATATATATCGTTGCAGAAATTTAAAATGAACCGTTAAACTAAGTTTAGATTCACATCATACATGCATGATATACATGCTGGCGAATTCGACTGTACAAGTCAACCGTTTTCTAGCTTATATCTAATCTTAAATATCTAGCTTATTTCGCATTTTTCGACACATGTTCTTCTGAACTTTTATTTTATTTTATATTGAAAGATATATATAATAAGTTTTTTACACATTTTATATAAATTCATTTATATTTGACAAAATCGTATATACTCGCTTTAACAAGGTTTTACTAAAGCATGATATAAATATAGCCATATTAGAAAAAATGCCCCGCCCCCTGGTGGCCATGTTTTTTTAGCAACCGATACCATTTTCAAACTCATCCAAGATATCATAGAGACCAATCTTCTGACCAAATTTCATGAAGATTGGACAATAAATGTGGCCTCTAGAGTGTTTACAAGGTTTTACTATAGCCATATAAGGAAAACTGCCCGGTCCCCTGGCGGCCATGTTTTTTCACCGATTTGGACCATTTTCAAACTCGTCCAATATATCAACAAAACCAATGTTTTGACTAAGTTTCATGATGATTGGGCAAAAATTGTGACTTCTAGAGTGTTCACAAGGTTTCACTATAGCCATATAAGGAATACTGCCCCGCCCCCTGGCGGCTATGTTTTTCAACGGACCGGAACCATGAACTCAACCATCATAGCATTAAGACAAACATTTTGACAAAGTTACATGAAGATTGGGCATCAAATGGGACTTCAACAGTGTTCACAAGGTTTTTCTTTTTTTTTGACCTTGTGACCTAGTTTTTGACCCAGCATGACTTAGTTTCGAACTCAGTCGAGGTATCAATGGAAAAATGTTCTAACCAAATTTCATGAAGATCAGACAATAAATGTGGCCTCTAGAGTGTTCACAAGGCAAAATGTTGACGACGCACGACGGACGACGGACAAAAGGCAATCACAAAAGCTCACCATGAACACGTTGTGCTCAGGTGCGCTAAAAATGGGCGTGGCGCGTAGAACTCATCAAGGTGCAGCTACATATGAACTTTCAAAGTTGTAGGTTGAAGCACTTTGATTTTAGAGCCATGTTCAAAACCTAGACAAAATGTTCAGGTTTTAGCACCACGCGGACGACACGAAGACGGACACGACACAACACGAGACGACGAGCTGGCTATGACAATACCTGGGGTTTTCTCCGAAAACAGCCGAGCTAATAATAGTCTTTTCTGTAAACATAAACAGAACCTAACCCAGAAAGAGGGGTTAATTTTAACCCAGGGGCATGATTTTGAAAAAAAGCATCAAGTACGTTCATTCAAATCATACTACTGGTGTCAACATTTTCCCTGCCCTATTGGTAACTTGTTTATTAAAACTTTTAAAAATCTTCTCTGACACCCACAAGGCCAGAGTTTAGGTATCTGACATGTATAATTATTGGTCCTCTACCAATTTTTTTTTTCAAATCAGGTTGTCTTCAACTAAGTTTTGACCCCAGGAGTGTGATAAGAACAAACTTAGCAAAGGAGCACTAGACTATACAATATTACATGCAAAATAACAAACCTCTGGGCTCAGCAGTTTCAATGAAGATCTTCCATTTTTCGGCGTAAGCTGTATTAAGCCAGCTTTTCACCCTGACTTGACCTTTGTAAGTGTCCAATAAAATTCAAATAAAATTTCCCGCGGCTAGGTACGAATGAATACACTTCATTTATTCCATTGGCTGATTTGAGTATACCACCAGAACATTGGAAACATATCCGCGTCTTTGTAACACTGTTTACTGTATGAAACAATTTTATCTCTAATGAAAAGGCTTAATAGATAGAACAGTTTTACACTCAATTCTCGACATCAATACAGTTTGTGCGTACACCTTTTATTTTCAGAGTATTACCAGCGCAAAAGCGTTTATACTTAAAAGGCTATGTTCTCATATTTAGTACTTACTTCCATATTCCTGTCAACATGTTAACATGTAAAAGTATAAAGAGCAGTGGAAGCAAGGCCTCACTTTAAAGAATTGCATTTCAACCCGCAAGGTTTCGGGTCAATTCGCGGACATTCAGAGTTTATATACAGGTCATCACCGGAGTTCGCGGTCAGTAAAATAATCGTTATATAATAAAGACGCTATCCGTGAACTAGGTGACCTGGAATTTTCTTTAGACCAGAAATATGTTAAAAGAAGATATTCAGCAATATAATTATGGTATGTCAATAATAGATTCTTAATGTGTTTTCAACAATACAATGATAAATATTATTTTTAATAAATTTAACAATAATTATTCCACCATATTGCCTAATGTACTAAAGTGATATTATGAGCATGTAACAGTTTATAGGTGTCTATCGCAACCGTTGATTATTTTTGATGTTTCTACTTCATATACACTTATAGTAATTAATGCAGCATCAACATACTAAAACAATATACCAGAAAGAGAAAAATAATGCATTTGAATATCAACCGTACTTTCGTTTGACAACTGATCATGCGTTTACGAGTTGAACCTAAATTTAGTTTTAGTGCAGATTTGTTCATACGACACAAAGACACAATATTGTTTTACGGATCATTTCGGCTTACAGGACTGGGTGGGTCACGTAAGAATATCGAATATAAAATATATTTTTATAAACAACTGGTAGCAAGGTGAGTTGCAGATAATTGATCAGTAACCACATTTTAACTAACTATTTTGACCTGTTAATTCTTTTCAGCTCAATTCAACAGTGCAAAATGCCCATAATATCACTTTAAGCATGAACACGATGATTCTGGATACTGTTAATAATCGAATCAAATAGCAATGCCCGACAGACCACTAAAACAGGTTTGTTCTCGTGTGGCCGGTTGACTCATATGTTTAAATTTCACTTCCATTCTTCTTTTGGTTTTCTGTTTTGTATCTATAGGTTTATGACCAGCAATATGTTATAATGTAAAATTTTTACATGGTTTTACAAAAGCCATGATGATCGGACAATAAATGTGGCCTCTAGAGTTTTAAAGCGAGATTATACGATTTTTTATATGTGTTAAATTGAAATAAATTGATAAAATATGTTACAATAACACAAAATAGGCAAGAAAAAATTATACATTAAATACGAATTTCATAAAATGCAGCAAAGACAAACTAGCGCCCTGAGTCGATTGTGCCGAACATATTTTCCCACAATAATCGAATCATTTATCTTTTTATTAGGACCAGAGTTAGTGTTCGTGTGTCGTATGAATATATATCGTTGCAGAAATTTAAAATGAACCGTTAAACTAAGTTTAGATTCACATCATACATGCATGATATACATGCTGGCGAATTCGACTGTACAAGTCAACCGTTTTCGATTTCAGAATTAAATATCTAGCTTATTTCGCATTTTTCGACACATGTTCTTCTGAACTTTTATTTTATTTTATATTGAAAGATATATATAATAAGTTTTTTACACATTTTATATAAATTCATTTATATTTGACAAAATCGTATATACTCGCTTTAACAAGGTTTTACTAAAGCATGATATAAATATAGCCATATTAGAAAAAATGCCCCGCCCCCTGGTGGCCATGTTTTTTTAGCAACAGATACCATTTTCAAACTCATCCAAGATATCATTAGGACACATCTTCTGACCAAGTTTCATGAAGATCGGAAAATAAACGTGGCCTCTAGAGTGTTAACAAGGTTTTACAAAAGCCATATAAGGAAAAATGCCCCGCCCCCTGGCGGCCATATTTTTCAACCAACCAGCATCATTTTTGAACTCGTCCTAGATATTATTGGGATAAATCTTCTGACCAAGTTTCATGAAGATCGGACAATAAATGTGCCATCTAGAGTGTTAACAAGATTTTACTGTAGCCATATATAGCCATATAAGGAAAAATGCTCCGCCCCTTGACAGCAATGTTTTTCAAGCAAAGGTAACCATTTTCAAACTCATCCAAGATATCATAGAGACCAATCTTCTGACCAAATTTCATGAAGATTGGACAATAAATGTGGCCTCTAGAGTGTTTACAAGGTTTTACTATAGCCATATAAGGAAAACTGCCCGGTCCCCTGGCGGCCATGTTTTTTCACCGATTTGGACCATTTTCAAACTCGTCCAATATATCAACAAAACCAATGTTTTGACTAAGTTTCATGATGATTGGGCAAAAATTGTGACTTCTAGAGTGTTCACAAGGTTTCACTATAGCCATATAAGGAATACTGCCCCGCCCCCTGGCGGCTATGTTTTTCAACGGACCGGAACCATGAACTCAACCATCATAGCATTTAGACAAACATTTTGACAAAGTTACATGAAGATTGGGCATCAAATGGGACTTCAACAGTGTTCACAAGGTTTTTTGTTTTTTTTGACCTTGTGACCTAGTTTTTGACCCAGCATGACTTAGTTTCGAACTCAGTCGAGGTATCAATGGAAAAATGTTCTAACCAAATTTCATGAAGATCAGACAATAAATGTGGCCTCTAGAGTGTTCACAAGGCAAAATGTTGACGACGCACGACGGACGACGGACAAAAGGCAATCACAAAAGCTCACCATGAACACGTTGTGCTCAGGTGCGCTAAAAATGGGCGTGGCGCGTAGAACTCATCAAGGTGCAGCTACATATGAACTTTCAAAGTTGTAGGTTGAAGCACTTTGATTTTAGAGCCATGTTCAAAACCTAGACAAAATGTTCAGGTTTTAGCACCACGCGGACGACACGAAGACGGACACGACACAACACGAGACGACGAGCTGGCTATGACAATACCTGGGGTTTTCTCCGAAAACAGCCGAGCTAATAATAGTCTTTTCTGTAAACATAAACAGAACCTAACCCTGAAAGAGGGGTTAATTTTAACCCAGGGGCATGATTTTGAAAAAAAGCATCAAGTACGTTCATTCAAATCATACTACTGGTGTCAACATTTTCCCTGCCCTATTGGTAACTTGTTTATTAAAACTTTTAAAAATCTTCTCTGACACCCACAAGGCCAGAGTTTAGGTATCTGACATGTATAATTATTGGTCCTCTACCAATTTTTTTTTTCAAATCAGGTTGTCTTCAACTAAGTTTTGACCCCAGGAGTGTGATAAGAACAAACTTAGCAAAGGAGCACTAGACTATACAATATTACATGCAAAATAACAAACCTCTGGGCTCAGCAGTTTCAATGAAGATCTTCCATTTTTCGGCGTAAGCTGTATTAAGCCAGCTTTTCACCCTGACTTGACCTTTGTAAGTGTCCAATAAAATTCAAATAAAATTTCCCGCGGCTAGGTACGAATGAATACACTTCATTTATTCCATTGGCTGATTTGAGTATACCACCAGAACATTGGAAACATATCCGCGTCTTTGTAACACTGTTTACTGTATGAAACAATTTTATCTCTAATGAAAAGGCTTAATAGATAGAACAGTTTTACACTCAATTCTCGACATCAATACAGTTTGTGCGTACACCTTTTATTTTCAGAGTATTACCAGCGCAAAAGCGTTTATACTTAAAAGGCTATGTTCTCATATTTAGTACTTACTTCCATATTCCTGTCAACATGTTAACATGTAAGGGTATAAAGAGCAGTGGAAGCAAGGCCTCACTTTAAAGAATTGCATTTCAACCCGCAAGGTTTCGGGTCAATTCGCGGACATTCAGAGTTTATATACAGGTCATCACCGGAGTTCGCGGTCAGTAAAATAATCGTTATATAATAAAGACGCTATCCGTGAACTAGGTGACCTGGAATTTTCTTTAGACCAGAAATATTTTTTTTTTTTTTTTTTTTCATTTATTTTTCACATTTCTTTACATTGTAGTTTACATCCATAATTACTAGAATACGGAAAAACATAAGAAAGTGTATGATAATAATGTACATTTTGAACTATAACATATCAAATATTTAGCGTATGCGTGATTATATTTTAAAAATTGTTTACATTGCCAATGTTAGATAAAGAGCTTTGTGATTTATAGCAAAAACATAAAACTAATAACTATGTTTACTAAACATAGAGATTTTATATCTAGAAAAAGTAAAGAAAATATTTTACAACAAGATTTGTTTCAATGGAATTGTTGTAAGTATTTGTTATTGTTTTTAGAAGGATTTTTTTTTTTTTTTAAATTGTTTTGCCATAAAATTTGTCTGGGTAGCATTATTTGTGGTTTGTAGAATGTATGATTCACCTAAATTGAATCCATTTTTTTTGGTGTTGTTCATATTTATTTTTTACAAGGGCAATCTCAGATTCAATTTTTATTCTCGTATTTAGGTATTCAATAAAGTGAGGAAAGGTTGGTATGCATTTTTTGTATTTCATTTTAAATATAAAAGATTTTAATAGTATCACAATAAAGTTAAAAACATCAGAGTGTAGTTTTTTCTCAGTGCATCCAAAGAAAGCATGAGTTTTATTTATTTCAATTAATATGTTTTGACTGGCAAGAAACGTTTCCATCTTTTTATTATTAATTATTTATATTTAACTATTTATTATTTGAATGTGTTGACACTCCCAAAATAAGTGGTCTATTGTTTCGATATGTGATTGACAGAAATCACATAATGTGCTGTTGCTTAGTTTGCATTTAAAAAGATATGTGTTTGTGGGGACGATTCGCATGATAAATTTATATTGAAAGCTGCGTAAAGACATGTCGATGGTTGAAATGTGGGGAACAATATGGATTTTTTTCCAAGTGGTTGAGTCTATATCGGTAAAATTCGTGTTCCATTTGTTTTCAAGAATGTCATTGTCCTCGTTTTGTAACTGAATATTGTATATGAATTTATTAGGATATTTTGTTTTGATTATTGCTTTTGACAACGTTTCGTCTGGTTGATTGATATCGAGGTCATGAATGCTTTCTTCAGTTTTATATTCTTTTGGGATTGATGTGATTAGGGTATTGAATTTCATAAAATCATTGTTATTGATGTCGTAGAGGTATTTAATGTTTTCAAAATTATACATGGTTTTATTTCTAAAGTCAAAAAGTTGATATACGTATTTTATCCCTCTGTCATACCAATCGCGATAAAATAATGTTTTTCCGTTTGCTGTTATTGACTTGTTATTCCATATTATTTCCTTTTTGATGCGTTTTTGTGAATGTCGTGACTTGTATATTGTATTTGCTGCAGACCACGATGTAATGACGTCGTGGAAAAAAGTGTTACCTCCGCTTATTTCTGTTATAGTTTTTTCACTAAGTTCGCTTTCAAAATTAGTTCGTTTCCATATTTATTTAATATCAAGTCCCATAAAAGTTTCCATTTACCACAGTTTTCTGAGTCTAAATATCTTTTTATCCAGCTACTTTTTATTGAAGTTAAGAATTTATTAATGTTTGTAAGGTTTAAACCACCACTTTCATACTTTTTATATAAAGTTTTTCTTTTAATTTTGTCCGGCTTGTTGTCCCATATAAAGTTAAATATACTGTTTGTTATACTATTCAGTATTGAGCTCGATGGGTTTGGTAAAACTGAAAATGGGTAGATTAATTTTGGCAACGCAAAAGTTTTAATGACAGTAATTTTGCCCATTAAGGTAAGTTTCCTGTGTTGCCATTGTTTTAAACATGTGTTAAACTCATTTAGCTTTGGGATTAGATTATTTTGTAAATTCAACTCACTTTGGTTACAAAAAGTAATTCCTAAAGTTTTTGCTTCTTGAGATGTCCAAATAAAAGGTCTTTCATTGCAGAATTTGATGTTGGTTTTGTTCAAGGATCCAACTCGTAATATCGTTGATTTCGCGGTATTAAGGTTTAGTCCTGATATCTTTTTGAATTCATTTAGGGTTTCCACCAATGCTCTAAATGATTGCTCGCATCCATTGATGAAAAAAGTTGCGTCATCGGCGAAGAAGGTTTGTTTTATTTCTTTTCCCAATACATTTATTCCTTTAATTTTGCTATTTTGCTCAATGTAGTTTGACAATAGTTGCAAGCATATAATAAATAATGTGGATGATAATGGACAGCCTTGTCTGACTCCTTTTTTTATTTCAAAACTATCTGAAAGATGCCCATTGTTTATGATTAGACTTTTTATGTTAGTGTAAAATACTTCGACCCATTTAATCAGGCTTGACCCAAAATTCAATTTCTTAAGACATTTTAGTATAAATGAATGGTTAAGGCTATCAAAAGCTTTTTCAAAATCTGCAAAAAATAACAGTCCAGGTTTTTGTTTTACATTTAAGTGTTCTATTACATCAAATATCAAACGGACATTTTCTCCAATGTATCGATTTTTCATAAATCCGGTTTGGTCAAAGGATATAATTTCAGGTAGGCATTTTTTAATTCGGTTCGCGATGGTTTTTGTAGCAATTTTATAGTCTGTATTTAATAAACTTATAGGTCTCCAGTTTGCGAGATAATCTAAATTTTTTCCTGCTTTAGGTAGAAGTGTGATAATACTTTGTTTTTGCAACTCAGTAAGTTCGCCTTTACCAAACGAATAATTTATTGAATTTATAAAATAGGGCTTCAGCGTGTTCCAAAACATTTTATAAAACTCGACTGTTAGGCCATCTGAACCTGGGCTTTTGTTGTTACTCATTTCTAACAGTGCGATTCCGCATTCATATTCGTTAAGTTTTCCTTCACACAATTGTTTGCTTTCGTTGGTTAATGTTTTAATTTCAGTGCTGAAAAAAATGTTGTTATCATCTTTTTCTTCTGGTAATCATTTTTAAACAGGTTTTTATAGTATCTTACTTCGGCTTCCATGATTTCATCCTTTGTTTTAAGTGTTTTACCATTTTCGAGAAGTGTATTAATTGCTTTTCTTTCGGCATTTCTCTTCTCTAGGTTTGCAAAATAGGCTGTATTATGTTCATTGTTTTCTATTTTGATAGCTTTAGCTCTAAGTATTGAACCATTTATTTTTGTTTCATAAATTTGTTCTAGTTTCAGTTGTTTTTGTTTGATTAATTCTGAAAGCTCGTCGTTATTGTTATTTATATTATTATTATTATTATTATTATTATTATTATTATTATTATTATTGCAAACCATTTGTTTTTCGATCAGGCGAATCTCCTCTTCCAATGTGTTTTCTTCTATTTGGGTTTGTTTCTTTTTGTAGGACGTATATTTAATAGTTTCATTTCGTACAGTACCTTTTATAATTTCCCAAATTGTATTCGGATTTGAGTCTGGGTTAGCATTTACCACATCGTTTATACTTATCTTAATCTTTTCTTGATATTCAATATCTAATAAAATAGAGTTATTTAATTTGAAATAACCTGGGCCTTTTCCTAAAAGAGATTCGTTGATTGATAAATATACTAGAGAATGGTCGGTTTTATATCCAGGTTTTATGCTACATATATTGATTAAGTTACATAAGTTTTCAGATATCAGGAAATAATCAAGTCTACAATGTATTGGTGGTTTTGTATTTGAATGCCAGGTATATTGTAATTTTTCTGGGTGTTTAGTTCTCCAAATATCTGTTAGTTCGCATGTCGATATTATATTTAGAAGAATATTTCTGCATTTTGAGTGTGTTTTATTACTTCCATTCTTCTTATCTATATTTGTGTTCAAGACAGTATTAAAGTCTCCACCTACGATGTATGATTTTTCATTATGCTTGAGCAGGTAGTTTTGTAGTGTATTAAAAAGTGTTATGTCGTCAGAATTTGGTCCGGAAATATGTTAAAAGAAGATATTCAGCAATATAATTATGGTATGTCAATAATAGATTCTTAATGTGTTTTCAACAATACAATGATAAATATTATTTTTAATAAATTTAACAATAATTATTCCACCATATTGCCTAATGTACTAAAGTGATATTATGAGCATGTAACAGTTTATAGGTGTCTATCGCAACCGTTGATTATTTTTGATGTTTCTACTTCATATACACTTATAGTAATTAATGCAGCATCAACATACTAAAACAATATACCAGAAAGAGAAAAATAATGCATTTGAATATCAACCGTACTTTCGTTTGACAACTGATCATGCGTTTACGAGTTGAACCTAAATTTAGTTTTAGTGCAGATTTGTTCATACGACACAAAGACACAATATTGTTTTACGGATCATTTCGGCTTACAGGACTGGGTGGGTCACGTAAGAATATCGAATATAAAATATATTTTTATAAACAACTGGTAGCAAGGTGAGTTGCAGATAATTGATCAGTAACCACATTTTAACTAACTATTTTGACCTGTTAATTCTTTTCAGCTCAATTCAACAGTGCAAAATGCCCATAATATCACTTTAAGCATGAACACGATGATTCTGGATACTGTTAATAATCGAATCAAATAGCAATGCCCGACAGACCACTAAAACAGGTTTGTTCTCGTGTGGCCGGTTGACTCATATGTTTAAATTTCACTTCCATTCTTCTTTTGGTTTTCTGTTTTGTATCTATAGGTTTATGACCAGCAATATGTTATAATGTAAAATAAGCCGCGAAAACTCCCCGTAACATCCCGTACTGTGTGTGATGCAGCTAAGAACTGCACAGAAAAAGACATTCGCTATCCTTGATCTCATTCATTAAACTATTTACGCCGTATATCTTTTTTAAAGATATTTCTTGTTTACTATATACATAACAGGAAAACAACTAACCGCTATGGTCGGGCAAACTTTGACTCCAGAGTTAACACCAAATATCCAACACCTGACCCTAGTCTTTTCAGATAATATTTTGTATTAAATTTACTATAGACTTCTAATTAAATCTTGTGACCTTTTAGTGTGGCCAGTTTTGACCCAAGGGACATGATTTTAATTAGTAGAGGAACACAAGACTATGTTACACATGAGATATTTTAAAGCCACACACCTTATTTGGCATAGTAAATTTAAGAATAAATAAGAAACATATTTTATATATGCTAATTAGAATAAACCTGGTGGTTACAAGGTAGTAATCCTTTTTTGCGATTAACAACTTAAAAATAATCGGGTTTGTCGAAACTGACGTATATGTCTAGAAAATCCTACTTTCGGTTTAAAAAGCGGTACCCTTTGAAAAATAATAAATTATTTGCTAACTAGGCTATATATTTAACGACAATTTTGCGCACTTTCAAATTGCATCCATATGTATTAATTAACGTGTATTTCATTTCATGGTGTGTGTGGCTTTAAGATCTTGTACAACATTATATTAAATATATTTTTAGCCCCAATGACATGTATATGAAAGGGACCTGAACGATTTGAAAATTGTTGAAAGAGGGTCACAGGATTCAGGAGTTGTTAGAAGAAAAAGTTGATGGGCCTACCTCACACACTGACATATGAAGGACAACATGATATCCTGAAAGTTCCCTATCAGCAAAATGTGTTCAGTGAGCTAACAAAACAATACCTTTAACTTCTTTTAAAAATACATATTTAAAACAACATGAGATAATGTAAAATAACATTTCTGAATAAAAACAATAAAACTTAACATGAATATTTTAACAAACACAGACAATATCAGTAAAAACATGAATAACTTGTGCATGTTGAGTCTTAATAATTGCCTTTTTAAACAATCCCATATACTTCATTTGATAAATTGTTCTGAAACACACGTTCATTCCTTTAGAGAAGAAGTAGTTGACAAATACCAACATTTGTTCATGCTTTAAAATAAAACTGTTAAAAAATCATTTTACAAAACACAATATATATTATATGTGCACAAAGTTATCAGAAGCAAGGTACTTGAAAACATCAATTGCTAAATTTCAAAAAGCATATTAATATATAGTGATGTATATAATTTAAAATGTGTAACTGTATTAAAAGATTTAAACCATGATGTAATTTATTTCAAAACACTAAGAAAAATCACATTGCCCAAGCTGTCCTTCACCATGTGGTCGTGCCTTGACTTGGAATCGGTGATAATCATAACTTTTTCCATTTCCTTGCAGATTTGCAAATGGGTTTTCTATCAACAGCTTCCATGCAAGAGGTACAAACTGGTTGAGCAAGATCTCTTTGCCATTATTGCAAGCAGAACAGCGTTTGTGCAACAAACCTGATAATTATAGACTGCACTCATGCAAGTATCCCTGTTACATTCTGTCTAGCAATGCAACTGTATGTTCACTTATGGTGACCATGGAAATGTCCTCCTGTAATTTGGTCTTGGGGCAATTATGGTAAAAGTGAGACCTAATCCAATCCAGATGCCCCGCATGGGTCCAGGCAATCTGAACATGTCGTGCCATTTTGTTGTGGGTGGACTGGTGAACATGTTTCTGACCAATTTGTCAAAGTCATTGTCGTAATTAGTATGGTTTGGTCCATCTGGTACAAAAGAACCAGTGCTATGGAGAACCAGTAGGTTGCATGTTACTCTTTGACCTTTTGTGGTGGATTTTGCACAAAACCCAAGGTTCTTTGCAAGTCCATTTGGATTGGAGAACAGCATTGTAACATTTTGAAGGCGGCATGCAGGTCTGCCAGATACAGGAAACAGCAGCAAATTATTTTTCTGACTATAAGGACCATTGAATCCTCTGACCCTAAATGGAGCTAGGGTATATACGTCAACAACTAACTGGGTGTTGATATTTGCTCTCCCATTATGAACTTCAGATTTCCGAGTGGCCATACAACACCCATGCAATGGTCGCCTTGGTCCTGTAAAATCATATGACAAGGAATGTCCAAATTTGTCTCCGTTCGCATACACAGACTTAGATGTGCCAAACATACTGTACACGAGGGCCGTGATGGCCCTTAAACGCTCACCTAAATTCACAGACACCAACTGGTGAAAACTTGACCAGGTACATGTAATCTAGTTTTTTTACCACACTTGACCCAGATTCCAACATGGCCTTAATATTGTCAAGATAAACAATCTGATTATATTTCATCATCAGTCATAAATGTGGCCTTAGAGTGGCAACCAGTTTTTAACTTTCGAAATGGGGACCTTGTTTTTATACTCATCTGACCCAGTTCAAACTTGGCGATATTGTTAAGAGTTCTATCACGCTTCATTTATAAAAAGATGCCCATAGATTGGTGAATTTTTTTTTATAATTTGACCTGGTGACCTAGTTTCTGAAAGCAAATGACCCGGATTTGTAATAGGCTTAAATATTTCCCATTTTGAACATGATAAGAGTCATTAATGTGGAATTTGGAGTGGAAACAAGGTTTTTCACCTGGTAACCTACTTTTTTACACACATGCCCCAGAAAAAAACAACTAAGTCTAGATATTATCAATTTGAACACTCTGAGTATGTTTCATTAAGACTGAGTCATAAATGTGGACTTAAAACATGGTAACAAGGTTTTTGTAAGGCTTGACCTGGTGACCTAGTTTTTTGGTTGAAGGTAATGAAAATTTGAACTAATTCTAGATATTTCAAAATAAAAATTCCGACAAGGAATCATCCAGATAGACTAATCAACCTAGTTTATGATCACACATAACCCAGATGTAAAAATGTTCCAAATATTGAAAAGATAAACATTTTGACCAAGTTTCATTAAGATTTAATCAGAAATGCTGAAACAAGCTTTTTCTGAAATCTGACTTTGTGACTAAATTTTGGACGCACATAACCCAAATTTGATGCCAAGATACATATTCTGACTGGTAACAAAGTGGTGATAAATTTGACCTGTTGATCTAGTATTTAGATGCATGAGACCCAGATTCAATCTTATCCTACAAAATGTCAAGATAAACATTCTGACCAAGTTTATTTAAGATTGAATCATCAATGATGCTTCTAGTCTAGAGTGGTTACAATGTTTTTCTTACATTTGATCTGGTGACCTGGTTTTTGAACGCACATGAACCACATTCAAACTCAACCAGGAGATTGTGAAGGTAAACATGCTGACCGAATTTCATTAAGACTCGGTCATGATTGTGGCCTCTAAATGGTAACAAGGTTGGTCCAAGATTTGACTAGGTATAACCAAATAATATAGTAGCAAGTGACTCAGAAACGGATTCAGCATAATTTAGATATGAATCATAAATGTGGCCACTAGAGTGGTAATAGAATTCTAAGAACTGACCGGGTAACCTAGTTTTTGGACACACATGACCCCCAAGTCTAACAAAGGCTAGACAATGTCAAGATAAACATTCTGACCAATACAAGTTTCAGCAAGAGCAAGTCATATGTCACACATGACCCACTCCCAGATTCAAACTTGGTGTTTTTTCACCATTTTGGGAATGGGGCTGGCTCCATGGGAAAATGGGAAAATTTGCAGCGTTTTGACTAAAATCAAGATCGGATGAAACATGACTGTTCTTTACAGAGGTAACAATCTAAAAGTTGACGATGCACACCGCACAATGCACAAGGCTAAAACCTGAACATAGGGTGATAACACTTGCTCACCTGGAGCACTTTATGCTCAGGTGTGCTAAAAACCAATACCACTCACATCCAAGATTGATAAAACATTACTAAATTATCAAAAGCAAAGCAATATAAAGATTCCGTGGCAAAAGTAAATCAAGAGCTCCGCAGTCGGAGGCAGATGCCCCACAAACAGGGCCTTGACAGTCATCACTCAATCTTTTGATTACATATCCAATGGAAACAATTAACACTAAATTTCACAGTGACCTTGACCTTTGAACTAGTGACCCCGATTTCTATAAGAGTCATATACTGTCCATGGCCAGTTCACATGTTTAGTATCAAGCCTATCAGTAAATTTGCTGACGAGATATTAATCGGAAGCGATTTTCACACTTATTGTGACAGTGACCTTTGAATAGATATACACATGTAGTGAAGAGAACAGTTCTGAATAATTTTACCAACAACCATTTTTATAAAGTTTTGAGAATATCGTATGATAACTGTTTGGCATAAGAGAGTGGAAACCATAATGACCAAAGTTATCTACCAACTGATTGAGAGACAGATCACCTTCGAAGAGCAAACCAACATAATAGTAGAAACGAACCTTGAAACTTGTTGGCATTTTGGAAACTTTGGGAACTCTCACAATCTGGTAGAGGAGACTCCTCATCTTCTGTGTCAGCCGTATCTGTAAATGATTGAGCCTCGTTTTGAAATAACTGGGCTTAAAGCATGTGTGTTAAGGTTGTCCCAAATAAGCCTGTGTAGTCCGCACAGGCTTAACAAGGATGAATTTTTGAGGATTTTTTTTTTTAATGTGTAATCCCTGATTAAACTGTGCATACTGAACAGGCTTATCAGGTGTGACACTACACACATGCATTAAGCCCCATTTTCTTTAATCAAGGCTCTATTTATCAGAATGTTAGTAAATGTCTCTAATATTCTGCAATTTGCCAAGTCTTCTAAATATGATTCTTTATGGACACCACAAACATAAAAAAGTTTCATGAAGATTAAACTATAAATGTGACATTTGGAGTGTTGACGAGGTTTTACTAAAGCCATATAAGGAAAACTTCCCTGCCCTTTGCCAGAGGGACATGCTTTTCAACAGACCCGAACCATTTTCAAACTCATCTAAGATATAATTTAAACAAGGGCTGTTTGTAAAACATGCATGCCCCCCTATATGGGCTATAAGTTGTAGTAGCAGCCATTGTGTGAATACAATGTGGTGGTGGTGGTGGTAGTGTGGTAGTGGTAGTGGTAGTGGTAGTAGTAGTAGTAGTAGTAGTAGTAGTAGTAGTAGTAGTAGTAGTAGTAGTAGAAGAAGTACCAGCAGCAGTAGTAGTAGTAGTAGTAGTAGTAGTAGTAGTATGCATTACAAAAATGCAGTTAGCCTTACATTTGGTAAAATTTTAATATATTACAAGGGAGGCAAATGCTGTAACAAAAAGAACATGCATAAACGGTAGTTGTTTCCCTTGTTTGAACCATGCTAAATCCTTAAAATGCTTATTTCCAGTAACTGTGACCTTCACCTGTGACCTTGACCTTTGACCTAGTGACCTCAAAATCAATAGGGGTCATCTGCGAGTCATGATCAATGTACCTATGAAGTTTCATGATCCTAGGCCCAAGCGTTCTTGAGTTATCATCCGAAAACCACCTGGTGGACGGACCAACCGACCGACCGACATGAGCAAAGCAATATACCCCCTCTTCTTCGAAGGGGGGCATAAAAATGTGCTTACATACTTCAACAAGAGTTCCGCAGTTGGAGACATATGCCCCCCAAACAGGGCTTTGAACTAGTGACCCCAATTACAATAGTGTTAATCTACTGTCCAAGGCCAATCCACATGTTAAGTATCAAGCCAATCGGTCAATTCATTGTTGAGTTATTGTTTGGAAACAATGTTCACACTTATTGTGACAGTGACCTTAACCTTTGACCTAGTGATCCCAATTTCAAAAGGGGTCATCTGCTTTCCAAGTCCAATGCACATGGGAAGTATCAAGCCAATCAGTCAATTTGTTGACAAGTTATTGATCGGAAACGATTTTCACTTATTGTGACAGTGACCTTTGACCTTGCGACCCCAATTTCAATAGAGTTCATCTACTGCCCAAGTCCAATGCACATGGGAAGTATCAAGTAAATCGGTCAATTTGTCGAAGAGTAATTGATCTGAAACTATTTTCATATTTATTGTGACAGTGACAATGACCTTTGACCTAGTGACCCCAATTTCAATAGGGGTCATCTACTGTTCCAAGTCCAATGCACATGGAAAATATCATAGATGCTTAAGGAACTCAAAAATACATTACTCATTATTCTTTTTGGAAATATTAAAGGTACTGTTGAGCCATATTTCCACTTAAACCTATGCACTCTTTCCTGGATAAGCTCTGGCTTACAAGTACCAAGTACACATACATGTACCAATGTCAGTAATTGAAAACTGCCTTACTAGAGGGTGAATTGCAGAGAATGGCGCAAAAATAATTTTACGACCTTGCAAGTAATCTGCAACTTGACAGGAATCGTCTCCGCCATCCTTGTATCTGTAGTCCAGTCGTGTACCAACTGAGCCTGCTCGCCAACTTAAAATCTTCATGATTGACTGAAAAATGTGGTCTCTATCATGGTGACAAACATTTTCTAAGATTTGACCTGGTAACCTAGTTTTTGGATGCACATGACCCAGAATCAATCTCAACCTAGATATTGTGAAGATAAACATTCTGGTAAAGTTTCATGAAGAATGAGTCATAAATGTTGCGTCTAGGATGGTAGCAAGGTTTTACGGGGATTTGACCTTTTGATGCATGAAACCCAGATTTGCTCTTGGCCTAGATATTTTCAATACAAACATTCTGACCAAGCTTCATCAAGATTTGATGAAAAATGTGGCCTCTATAGGGGTTAGATGATATCAGTTGAGGACAGACACTGCCGAGATGCCAAGTGCCATAATAAGCACCCTGGCCCATAGGCAGCGAAACTTTTGGGGCACATGCCCCATGTCTGCCTAATGCCTACTAGAATACCAGTGCCTAGTGTACTTGTTTAAATTAGCCAACTAGTGTCAAAGCTGGCAAAACATAAAATATGAATAAATGCTTTTATGGGGAGTAATCATCTGGGAAATGACCTAGAGTGAACGAATTATACTCTAGTCTGGGCCCCTAATGAACATATTGAAAACAAAACATCCAACAAAATAATACGGTTTCGCAAATAATAAATAATTTTCACTTGGTTAGACAATGTCAAGCCCTTAATCGGAACATAACATTGATATAAAATAATTGTCCATTCTGCTAATTAAGTTTAAATTATAATGTCAGCCCAGTCTCATGGAGCCCCTAAAAGTTGTGGGGCCCATAGGCAATTGTCTACTCTGCAACATAGAGTGATCACAATTCAGGGCCGTACCCAGGAAATTTTGACTGGTGGGGCCCAAACGGGGAGGGTGCGGGAGGGGTTGCCCCTACCAAATAGATTTTTTTTATTAGGCACTGTTTAAGGTGAATTTTAATGCATATAAAACATTATTTTGTGCTATAAATTTATGGATTTATAACAAGTAAATCAGCACTTTTCTTAAGTCTAATTAAAGCATTAACCATTAGGGGCAGTCTATTAAGTATGCCATTTTGGTATAGTGTTGAATCTGTATTTACATGTAAACTTGATTTGAGTCATCAGCTAGCTATTGACTGAGAGAAGTTCATAACCTTTCAAGTGGGCGGTGCTTAGCATTTACAGGAAAATTTGAATTTCAAGCAGACAACAAAAAACTTTTTTCTGTAAGTCAATAACTATATAACTTTCAACCACCAAATTACACATACATATTGTATGTATACTGAAGTATATGTATGTCAAATTTCATTGGAAAATATTAAATACAAACTTAAATATTTTGAAAATAGTCATTTTTGTTTTCTGCTGTTTACATACCAGTGTACAACTGAGAAGTAGACATTTTGTGAGTTTGTGGCCCTTTTATACTGCTTCTCTGGTGTAATAGGCAACTTGGCTGGGCCAGCTTATTCAATAGGCACAACCTCCACACAGATTTCAATGACGAAATAATTTATTGGACTGTTCCATTTTAATTAGTAAAGGGTTGAAAGAAAATCTAAATTATATTTTTGTTTTTATAAGAGGTTAACACGTGGATAAATATTCATACTGCCCATCGTAACAACCCTACAGTCATAAAAGCTTGTAATGTGAAAGTTCTTTTACCGGTAACTGAAATTTTATTACTGTTTAATAGTGTATTGTGTTTTAGATTAAATTTGAATTTGGTATTCATTTTTAAAAAATGTTCGAAATAGTGAGTTTGTAACGTACTTTAGGGGGGGGTCCAAGATTTTGTAACAGTTTGTGACATGGGGGGGGGTAAAATGGTAAAAAAAACGTGACATGCTTTATCGACGGCCCCTTGGTGTGAAATTCACACATATGTTTAAAGCTTTAGATTTCAGAAATGTATGACACTTTATGAAGAAGGAAAAGCAAACTTTAAAACTAAAAAACCTTTATTATGAAATGTAACATAAAGTATGACTGTAGATGAGGTTTGATTTCAAAGAGAAAATACTACTATGGTTATATGTCAGTAACTGACATATAACCAACTATTATATAGTATTTCTCTTTGAAATCAAACCTCCTCTAAAGTTTCAAAGTAAATTCATAATAAAATGTTTATCATTTTCAACATAGTTTTCACTGAAATGTATAATAAGGTATTTCTCTAGAGGAGGTTTGAATTCAAAAGACAAAACACTATTATCGTTCAGACCTACGACCCTCTGTATCAGTTCCTTCCATTCGCTGTTTCTCTTTCCTTGTCCAATCAAAGGACGTGTTACACCAATCATCAAAAGATGAAGCATTGAGCACAATGGGTAATTGACAGATCGGGGATGTGTGTAATTTAAGGTGATAAGAAAACATAGCCTAGGGGCTTATCTCCACTGGCAAGTTAATTAGCGCCAATCCCCTTGTGTATCAGGGGAAATAAAACACATCTGTGCATTTGTATTGCGGGGAAGTGTACTGTGGGAAAAGTGTCATGTGAGAAAAATTTGAAGTTGGCCCATTATTAAACAAGAGCACCGCCTTGCGGGTGCAGACCGCTCATCTATTTTTCTTTTTAAAGGTGAAGGGACTCTCAATTTCAATCACAAAGGAGGGAGGGGTGGAGTGAAGAGGGATGTATAGTGTGGGGGTGTGGTCATTTATTACATTATCTTCCAAAAATGCAAAAAAAAATGCAAAAAAAAAAAAACAAATTAGGGGTGGTGGGGTGGGGGTGAGGGGATTCTTGGGTGCGATGGTTGGACGGTATTTCAAAAAAAATAAATAAATAAATATTTGTGCTTTTTAACCGTTTAAAAAAAAAAAACATTTGTGGGGGGTGGGGTATAGTGTGAGGGTGTGGTGGTCATTTGTGAGATGATCTTAAAAAAAAGTAAAAAAATAGTTGCGGGGGGGCGTGGGGGATGGTTTGGGTGGAGTCTATTGTGGTATGTCAGGTAAGAGTTGTTTTGTCAAAGTATCAATCAAATCTAATCATAAATAAAGAAGTTATGGCAATTTTAGCAAAATTTAATAATTTTACCTTGAGAGTCAAGGTCATTCAAAGGTCAATGTAAAATTCAACTTGCCAGGTACAGTAACCTAATGATAGCATGAAAGTATTTGAAGTTTGAAAGCAATAGCCTTGATACTTTAGAAGTAAAGTGGATCGAAACACAAAATTTAACCATATATTCAAAGTTACTAAGTCAAAAAGGGCCATGATTCCGTAAAAATGACAACCAGAGTTATGCAACTTGTCCTTTTACTGTCCCCTTATGATAGTTTGCGAGTGTTCCAAGTATGAAAGCAATATCTATGATACTATAGGGGTAAAGTGGACCAAAACACAAAACTTAACCTAATTTTCAATTATCTAAGTATAAAGGGCCCATAGTTCCGTCCAAATGCCAGTCAGAGTTACATAACTTTGCCTGCACAGTCCCCTTACGATAGTTAATAAGTGTTGCAAGTATGAAAGCAATAGCTTTGATACCGTAGGAATAAAGTGGACCTTAACACAAAACTTAACCAAATTTTTTTTTTCTAAGTATAAAAAGGGCATATAATTCTGTCAAAATGCCAGTCAGAGTTACATAACTTTGCCTGCACAGTCCCCTTATGATAGTTAGTAAGTGTTGCAAGTATGAAAGCAATAGCATTGATACTTAAGGAATAAAATGGACCTAAACACAAAACTTAACCAAAATTTTCAATTTTCTAAGTATAAAAAGGCACATAATTCTGTCAAAATGCACGCCAGAGTTATCTAACTTTGCCTGCCCAGTTCCCTTATGATAGTAAGTAATTTTACCAAGTTTGAATGCAATAGCATTGATACTTTCTGAGAAAAGTGGACCTCAACGCAAAACTTAACCGGAGGCAGACGCCGACACAGACGCTGATGCCAAGGTGATGACAATAGCTCATAATTTTTTTCCAAAAATAGATGAGCTGAAAAAATCATAACTCGACAGCCAGCTGGGGGGGGCAAGGGCCCCTGGGCCCAGTGCTTGGGTACGGGCCTGACAATTATGGCTCACCATGAGCACTTTATGCTCAGGTGAGCTCAAATTCAACACTAGAATAAAATAATTTAAACTTTAAAAAAAAATCTTGGATAAAAGTGATAAATAACGATGGACATGTTCATAGTAAACGGATTTCAATTGAACGTTTTCCTTTACATACATTTTCAATGCAATACTATGCACACAAATTTATTATATAAAATATATTTGTGTGTTCCCTTGTTTTTGGAAATATTTGCATTAAAAAAATGAAGGCGGATAATTTTCAAGAGCAACAAGTACGACAAGACTATTGCCAAGCAATATGGTCCCCTACAGGTGAAACTCCACCATTTTCAGCAATATTTCTTTATATTTGTTGCCATAGCAACACAAATTCTTGACGTAGGATCAAAATGAAAGACCTGCAGGGACGATTGAACTTTACCGGTACGCAACACTTAACATCAAACAGCATACCCTAACCCTTAACACCTAACACATAACAACTAACGCAACACCTTATAATCCTTTTATCCTATATATTTCTTTAGTATCGGGGGCTACCGCCCCCCAACCCCCGCTTTGTCGATAGTGGTAAATAACTGCGTACCGGTAAAGTTCAATCTAGCCGACCTGCATAATCTCCATATTGCCATCTATCCATGTTTCAAGTTTCATGAAAAAATATGATTAACTTTTAAAGTTATCGCAGGATCCACCATTTTCAGAAATATTTCTAGTCTATTTGTTGCAATAGCAACCAGAATTCTTGACGTAGGAGCAAAATGAAATGACGTTCATAGTCTCCACATTGCCATCTGTCCATGTTACAAGTTTCATGAAAATATGAAGAACTTTTAAAGTTATCGCAGGATCCAGAAAAGTGTGACAGACTGAGTGACTGACTGACTATCTGACTGACTGACAGACAGAGCGAAAACCATAACTCCCCTCCGGTTTCACCACCAAAATTACAAAATGCTTGCGAAAAAGCAGGATGGTGATGCAATTGAAATCCCTGCAATCATTTATGAAATGGCTTACCCGATTTGATATGCTTATGCAGAGAAAAGTTATCTGAGAAGACATCGTAGAAAGCTATGCTTGACATTTAAGAATCTCCGATGCTTTCTTCTCACGCTTTCGGCTTTCAGAATATGTCGTTTGATACAAATATCTCGCCTGCGTGTAACACACAAAATAATGCAAAACCTTCACCGACCGTGTCCATTTTGTAGCGGAGGTCAATTCATGTTAAACAATATTTGTATGTTTTACACCAGAATATCGCCTTTGTATTTTTCCTAAATATACTAAATTTATTTTTATCGTTTATTAACATTATGAAGTATTTGTGCTTTAATTGGTTGAAATAACCAATTAAGTTCAAACATACGAAATGAAAAATGTTCATCAACCCGCTTCTATTAATGAACCGTTCCAAAGGCGGGAAAGTTATCATTCGTATATCGGGGCATTGCACGGATTGATTGTTATATTTGTGTACAAACGCCCTGTCTTGGTTTGAACACGTTTCATTAGATTTCATTGTATCAAAAAGATAAATGTATAACAGCGGCGTGAACAACTGTTCAATTTTTATGCGGCGTACTCGCGTAACATTAAACTTCAATATTATGTTGTGTTGTTGTTCCATTCTTATGCAAATTGACTGACAAACTGAAAGTGAACCGCAAGACTTTAGTAATAATAGTATCGTCTGTCTGATATATGTACTGTCCACCATGTCATCACCTTGCAGTCTTGATAGCGGAATGAAATTATCCTCAGGTTAATCATTTCCCGACAATGCCAATCCCTGTCGTACAAAGTTCCAAAGTTTGATGACATTTTAATTCTTAGCAGTTGCCAATAACAACGGAAACGAACAAAACATACACGAACACGTGCATAATGAGTTAGAGACGACGGTGACAGAAAGCGAAGAAGAAGATACAAATACCACGCCCGCGCAAAATGCTATATCACATGCGCATCATGATATGTCAACTTTTACGTGCACGCGCGTTAACGTCCACGCGCACACGTGGTTGCTATGACGTGTGGTAGCTATCCGTTATCCCGTACGCAAATAATAATTTAATAAGTCGTATGCCTCAGTATCGCTGTACGAAATAAGAAAGTATCGAAAACGCAGTCCTGGGTCAGTAACTCTTTATGCACTTTCAAGTTTAAAGGTTAAATAACGTCTCAACGTATGTTTTTTTTAAAGATCTCGTGAACATATGTGACACGTGGTCTCATTAGGTAAACATTTGTTGAAAGAAATCTTCAACCTACGAACAAGTTCAAGACCAGCAAACCAGTGAGAAATAACCTGATAGGAAAGCTGTCAACACTGTATATTATGGACGATGCATATAAAATACAATAAATTCGAGTTATTAGTTCCCGATGTCTCCAAAGAAAACGGACAATTTGAGGCATTTTTCCGTTCAAATGAGACATAGTCTGAATTCTGAGGCAAACAGACTCTAACCGATAATTTATTGTCTTTTAAAACTTTCTGGCATCTGATAATGGAAATTTTTCTCTCTCTCTCTCTTTGCATTTTTGAAAGTACGCGCATTGTGTGACAGACTTCGTACTTTTGTAAGTTGAAACGTCATATGATGGAAGTTGCGTGCTGTCGTCAAAGCAAAATTTGATGTTGTGGAATTTCAGAGGCAGCAATATTGGAATTCATGCAACAAAAAACTGGGAGTGATCGAGTTAGCCCCAATCTTCCTTTCCTTAATAACAATAACAATCCATGTTGTTGTTGTTGTTTTCGTTTCGGTGGGGGAGGGCCATTGATTCCACTTACATGAAAGGAATTTCATATGTTATAAAAATAACGTACATGTATTTTCATTCGATATATTTCTAAAAAATGGAATTGCGTAATTGTTTTCCCCTGGGTTAACGTATCATTCCCTATCCGCCAAGATTTAAAGGAATCCGATTATAATCGTCGAAATTAATTTGGTGACCAAGTATCTTTCATTTATTTATAAACAATTGTGCGCACTAGTCTACACCCTTAATTAAGTGACTTTAATGTTTGCATGAATAAACGAGTATGAATTATGAACAGACGCTCTATATATGTCATATATATCACTACCCCTCTAATACTCGGGAACTTGCATCTTAGGGTGCCGATACGAGGATCCTCCAGATAATTTGTGTTCCCAATTAGTATAATATCACATTTTAAACACTTGCAAGGGTTGGACTTAGAACTACATAGGCATATAACGCAATCACTGCTGTCATGATTTTTTATTTTAAATTAATGGTGCATTGAAATAAGTGTAAATGTTTGCGGTCATGTTGCTTGAACGTTTTAATGCATGGGCGGATAGTTGAATGGATGAATTAATCTATGAAGGTGATAAAGGGTAGAAAACCATGCATGATTTGAACGGAGGTCGGCACTAAGGAAGTTTAGGAGAAAGACATGTTCTAGATCTGCCCAGTGCATAGCCGGTGACAAAATACCATTCGTAGAGCTATATAGGCTTATAAACGGACTAGAATCATCAAAAAAAATCACGGGTAATGTACTGTGTGTGATTCAATTATAAAACCAACCACGTCTTGAATACGGCATATATGCACCGACTTAAAATAAAAATTGAATTTAATTGATATATATCAGAGGAATCGGTACTGTGTGCGATGTGGGGTATCCTTCATAGTGCGGTGTCGTTTTCTAAGACCGGAAGTCGGCTATACGTGGAAGCATCAACATGGCTGACAATTTAGCGAAAAATGTTAGTCAACTTCTTATAGATGAAAATAAAGTTGTCAGTTCTGATAAATTGGACATGAATAATTGTGCATCGGACGTAGAAATAACCCAAGAAGAACTGTATCGGTTAGCTCTTCATTTTTATAAAGGTAAATAACCAAAAAAATTTTTGAGATTATCTTAATAATAAAAATAAGCAAAATCGATACTTCCGGTTAAATGTCAAGTTCTTGTCAAGATCAAATGCTATTTAACTCACTCCATAACTTAGACTACTTTCAACACACAGATAATTTATGACACATGCCTTGCCTTGAAGTAGTTGTCATTAACAGAAACGGGAAATTGAAAAACATCTTCACATCCTCACCATAGGCATAGCAGTGTTTATTTCACCATTTTTGGAATGGGGCTGGGTCCCTTTGAATAGACCAGTTGACAAGTGACGTCACACGCACCTGCAAAGTTTAGACTCCGCCCACTGATTGGCAAATTTTTTACTAATTTTGTCTTCAGGGCCCTCAATCCATTTTAGGGGAAGCGGGTCGCTACCCATAGCAGGGGGAATTTTTCGCAGTGTTTCCCTTTTGGGGGGATTTTTTACTTACTCTCTAATTATAACATTTGTACATGTTTGCACTATATTCATTGCTTTTTTCATAATTTAGTATGTTTGACAAGATTAAATTAAAATAGAATTGAGATATAATAATCATGAGACACATCTATCTATAAAAAAAATATTTTTTTAATTTTTTTTAAGGGAAATTTTCCCCAAAAAAGGGGAAAAAAGTATACTTTTCAGGGGGGGGGAATGCGGCCCAATTTCGGCCATGGATTTGACAGATTGAGGGCCCTGGTCTATATAAAACATTAGCATGCAAGGGAATGCATCTCTGGAACGGTTATATTGTTGTTATTATTCGTTTTTACTCACAACGAACTCGGGAACGGAACACAATCTTAAGAGCTCGATATGTGGTTACCACAAAAATCTCTCTACTTGGCACTTCTTCGTGACCATTTTTAGTTTTTAAAAAAATCTCAGAAATTGAAATTCTTTTAGAATAAATTAAATTTAATGAACGAAAACAAATTAGGATGAAAACAAACAACCAATAGGTCTATTTTCTGTACGCAACATAGGGTAACTGATTTGAACCTTTATGTCTGAAAAAACTTACCTTGTTACACATTAAATAAATTCCCTTGACTAATGTAATTGTTAGCTCATCTTTTTTTTTTTTTAAATTATGAGCTATTGTCATCACCTCGGCGTTGGCGTTGGCGTCCGGTTAAGTTTTGTGTTTAGGTACACTTTTCTCAGAAAGTATCAATGCTATTGCATTCAAACTTGGTACACTTACTAACTATCATGAGGGGACTGGGCAGGCAAAGTGAGATAACTCTGGCGTGCATTTTGACAGAATTATGTGCCCTTTTTATACTTAGAAAAATGAAACTTTTGGTTAAGTTTTGTGTTTAGGTCCATTTTATTCCTTAAGTATCAAAGCTATTGCTTTCATGCTTGCAACACTAACTAACTATCATAAGGGGACTGTGCAGGCAAAGTTATGTAATTCTGACTGGCATTTTGACAGAATTATGTGCCCTTTTTATACTTAGAAAATGTGTGTTTAGGTCCACTTTATTCCTACAGTATCAAAGCTATTGCTTTCATACTTGCAACACTTATTAACTATCATAAGGGGACTGTGCAGGCAAAGTTATTTTAATCTGACTGGCATTTGGACGGAATTATGGGCCCTTTAAACTTAGAAAATTGAAAATTTGGTTAAGTTTTGTGTTTTGGTCCACTTTACCCCTAAAGTATCATAGATATTGCTTTCATACTTGGAACACTCGCAAACTATCATAAAGGGACAGTAAAAGGACAAGTTGCATAACTCTGGTTGTCATTTTTACGGAATTATGGCCCTTTTTTGACTTAGTAACTTTGAATATATGGTTAAATTTTGTGTTTCGATCCACTTTACTTCTAAAGTATCAAGGCTATTGCTTTCAAACTTCAAATACTTTCATGCTATCATGAGGTTACTGTACCTGGCAAGTTGAATTTTACCTTGACCTTTGAATGACCTTGACTCTCAAGGTAAAATTATTAAATTTTGCTAAAATTGCCATAACTTCTTTATTTATGATTAGATTTGATTGATACTTTGACAAAACTACTCTTACCTGACAAACCACAATAAACTCCACCCAAACCATCCCCCGTGCCCCCCCCCCCCCGAATCCCCCCCCCCTAATTTTTATATATTCTAATTTTTATATATTTTTTAAGATCATCTCACAAATGACCACCACACCCTCACACTATACCCCCCCCCCCCCCCCCCACCCCATCCCCCCAAATTATTTTTGTTGAAACGGTTAAAAAACACAAATAATTTTTTCCATTTTTATTATTTTATTTTTGAAATACCGTCCAACCATCGCACCCAAGAATCCCCCCCCCCCTCCCCGAATTTTTTTCGCATTTTTGGAAGATAATGTAATAAATGTCCACACCCCCACACTATACACCCCTCTTCACTCCACCTCTCCCTCCTTTGTGATTTAAATTGAGAGTCCCTTCCTGGTGTTTAATTGCACCTCTGTTCATATCACAAACTGATTATCTCGTTATGATCGGATACTGTCCAGACAATTACAAAGAAAACATGGTGTCATAAAGTAAAACCCAGGGACCTAAACATGGGTCCCTGAATAAACCACATGTGGCAGACGAGTGTCTGGTCATTAAACACAAGTTACGATACCTCCATGTCATCTCTTGGCATATTGAGCAGTCATTTAAGCCAAATTTTAAAGCTAAAATACTGAACAGTTGCTTCAATAAAATATTTTAACATTTAAAATATGAAGACATTTGTCGGAAATGGATTAACTGGAACTATATTTATATATTAGGCATTTTAATCATAATAATACATTGTTTAATAACTATACATTTAAAATATTGAGCAATTTTACTGCTACGCAAGTAAGGTATTAAACGGGTACCGGCAAAAGTAAACTCAGCTATTACGTGTAAAGCTTGTACATTACTGCATTGTAAGAAACACCATCATGAACAAAAGCAATCACAATAGGATAAAACATAATTGCGTTAAATAAATTAGATATATGCATTATTATCATAAAATGCTATATTTTTTATCACTCCCTATTACTAGTAAAGAGATTTCAATATACATGCAAAGACAGTTCAATTTGCATAATATGCAGGCTTTTTCCGTTTGTATGCTAAATTGTATAAATAATGCCATTAAATGTAAAAGAAAATCACCACAATATTTAAAAATTGTAATGCATTACGCTTTTTAGGGCTTTGTTTTATATTAAATGCACCTCTGACACCATATCGATCGCTGATGAAAAATAACACTATCCACACCACTTACAATTGTAATGAAACTAATACTTTTTAGCTCACCTGAGCGATAGCTCGGGGTGAGCTATTGTGATCACTCACCGTCCGGCGTCCGGCCGTCCGTCTGTCTGTCTGTAAACAATTTGTAAACATCTTCTTTTACTAAACCATTGAGCCAATTTCAACTTAATTTCATGTGGAGCATCCCTATGTCATGGGACAAAAGAATTGTTAAAAAAAATTTGATCACATAACCAAGATGGCCGCCATGACCATATATGGTAAAAACCTTAAAAAATCTTCTTGTCAGAAACCACTCATCAGATTTTCAAAAAAATTCACAGGGATGACCTTTGAAGGCTCCCCTGAAAAAGTTGTTCAAAGAAATTTGATTCGTCAAAAAACATGGCCGCAGGAGCTCGTTGAACTTTGCATGTTTATTCGTTTTTGCCTATTTTGTGAAAACTTTCAAAAATCTTCCATATTTTTTGTCCGATCCTTTCCAAATTTGCACAGTGTCTTTATATCAATGAGGACACGAACCCTACAAAAAATGAGCATTATTGGTCCATGAAGTACAGAATTACCTCCCCTTGAATTGAGAAAATGGTGTTTATGCAATAGAGTCCAAATTTTTCATCCAATTCTTTCCAAACTTGCACAGTATCTTCATATCAATGAAAACTCGAGCCCTGTCGAAAATGAGCAACATCGGACCATTAAGTCCAGAATTATCTCCTTGAGATGGCAGATTTAGAAATAATTATAGTGTACTCTTTTTTCCAATTAATAGTGCTATTAGAGTAAAGGATTTGCTGGCTACAGGCCAGGTTTCTCTGACACGATTCTCTTCTGATGGCTTTGCTGCAGACCACATAAACCCTTAACCCAGAACAGTTAATTCTTTCTGCAAATGTTTGTGACTGTGGAAATCATTGAAATAAAAGGAGAAATTGCTGAAATTAGCATTTTCTCCTTTCATCACAATGCTTCCTACCCTATTTAATCAGTTTCTTCTTATTCCATTATAATTTAATTTGTCGTCTGCAACCTCTTTCAATTTGGAAAAGGGTTAACTACCAGAAATCAATAATGCTGTAGTTTTGTTGATGAGAAATTATTTTTCCTTTAAAATGGTAGGTGATTATTGCTTAGGAATTTGCTCTGGTAGGGTTGAATCATTGTGGGAAATTGAGAAATTGTTCAGTCCAAAATATGTTGATTGGTAAAGGGTTAAATGGATACCATTTTTAAAATGGGAGGTGATTATTGCTTAGGAAATTGCTCTGGTAGAGTTGGATCATTGTGGGAAATTGAGAAATTGATCAGTCCAAAATATGTTGATTGGTAAAGGGTTAAATGGATACCATTTTTTTCCAAGTTACTCTTTTCCTTATGCGAACATGGGTTGCCAGTTTAGTGGATGATATCTTGTCAATTTTGAGAAAAAAGAGGAATCTCTTCAAAACAAGCAAAAATTCCTTTTATCTCAATGTTTAAGTTTTTAGCGTACCTGAGCAGATCATATTCTCCTAAACCATTGAGCCAATTTCAACCAAATTTCATGTGGAGCATTCCTACCTCACGAAAAAAAAATATTGTTAAAAAAAAAATTGGTCACATAACCAAGCTGGCTGCCATGCCCATATATGGTCAATGCCTTAAAAAATCTTCTTGTCAGAAAGGGCTCGTCGGATTTTCAATTTTTTTTGCAAGGATGATCCTTAAAGGCTCCCCTAAAAATTTGTTCAAGAAAATTTGTTTCTTGTCAATTACCATTGGGCCTAAGGCTATTAAATTTGTTCAGGTGAGCGATTCAGGGCCAATGTGGCCCTTGTTTATTATTGTTGAAATATAATTAATTTAATTCTTGCTATCAGAAAGAATACGGCTAATTTATTGTTTTGTTTTGTGGAATTGTCAGTATTTAGTCTCAGTGCTCCAGCTAGGATTTGAAAAGGGCAGGGGGGCTTTTTTGTCAAAAGGGCACTTTCGACGCGCAGTATTTTGTGAAAAGGGCACTTTCGACGCGCAGTATTTTGTGAAAAGGGCACGTTCGAGCGCTCGGGTTTTTCTGGAATGCTTTCTATTGCATGTTCATTTATATGTTATAAATAATTGTATTATTCCCATTATTATTAAACCATTAAAATATAATGTCTACAATGAGGATTAAACTAATTACAATGTAATAAGAGATTTATGAATTATCATATGTAAAAAAAAAAAAAAAAAAAATTTTTTTAGATAGAGAAACCTTGATTTTTTTTTTGACAATCTGCACTTTCTATTACTGAAAAATACACTAATCGGAAAATTTCAAGCGCCCCGGGGACTCTGATTTCGAAATTCAAGCGCCCTGGCGAGGGATCGTTAAATGGCCTGTGGTAAGCCCTGCACAATATTTCAACACACTTTTCTTGCTGACATTTTTATGTTGAAATTTTGAATTTTTAAATATTCAACATCTGGTCGACATTGTTATCCACTTAGGCTACATCAAAATCACGATTTGCAAAAGATTGGTTTATTGCGACCTAATTGCGACCTAACTGATAGCGACACTTTAAACATACATGCCAGATGTCTGATCTCAGCGGGACAGTCCGTAGTGTGGGCCCTTTGTCCCAGCATCCCAAAATGAGACGATTTGTCCCGACTTGCGTAAAAAATGATGTAAGGTCTATGTAAGTTCATTATAAATTTCACTAGCCAAGCTCCGTCTGGTTATAACTTACCATCGCTTATCAATTTATTGCCCCTAATTTACAACCCGAGTATACTTCGCGTGTGTACCAGTGCTGGTTTTGACACCTTATCAGCGATTTATCTGCAAAAGTATAGATTTTATCAGGCGTTCACACCATGGTGATTTTTAGCGAGGCTGTTTTCGGAGAAAACCCGAGCTATTGTCATAGCCTGCTGTCGTCCGCCAGCGTCGTGCTAAAACCTTAACATTGCCTCTAAAATCAAAGTGCTTCCACCTACAACTTTGAAACTTCATATGTAGATGCACCTTGATGAGTTCTACATGCCACACCTATTTTGGGTCACAAGGTCAAAGGTCAAGGTCACTGTGACCTCTAAAAAAAAAAGGTCTTGTGATGCTCTTGTTATGATATTGGTCACTAATTGTTATCGCTAGTTGTATGTTAATAAAATATGTTCAACATTTGTTGTATTACAACGAAATAAATGTTGAAAATCTGTTTGTTTGTCTTTGAAATCTGTCTTTGAAAACGGTGTTACAAAACAATTGTTTTGTAAAAGTTATGTTACATCATAAATGAGAAAATTCATTACTGCGTTGAATAAGACCGAGTTCATAAAATCACTGCACATTTGATGAAGTTATGGCTGTTCAAAGCAATGTACCCCGTTTTCGGGTCATTTTGAGTTGAATTCCTTGTGATATATATACTTGATAGTGATTTTTTGTTCAGACAAGTTGATTTTTCGTTATAATTTGATTATATATCATTCAAATTGATGTTTTCACTAATTAATATCATAGCCACACGCTAACCACCTGATGAATAGTGAGGTATGAAAATCTTCTAGCATGAATGTTTTGGCATTCAGTGACAATATATGGATGTAAATTTCCTATTTATGCACCAATTACTCTAAAATAAAACATAATTTTGAATTGTGAAATTGCTGTTTTAGAAAGTTTTGAGCCAAACAAGTAATATTTTCTCAGTTATAAATGGATGTATTTGTCGAGTATTGTGGTTGTTTACGCTTTGTAAGAATGCCCAAGTCAAAATTGGGAAATGGCCGTCCACAGCCATCCTCTAATAAGAAAAAAGCCCTGATATTATAATGTTTTTTGTTTCTGACAAAAAGTAGATTTTTTTTCATTTTGTCAATTAGTGCACAGGTCCCTTTTAAATTAACAGAGTATTTGCATGTATACGAGTAACATTTTCAAATCTAAAAAAAATACCCTTATTTGTGTGTTTCTAGATCAAGATGGCAAGGGTCTGCACCCAAGCTACAAGGACAAGCTAAAGATGGTTGCTTTGACCAAGCAAGTGACCCATGGGAAGTACAGCCCTGGCTCCTCTCCTGATGTCGGCTTCCTTGACGTGGTGGGCAATGATAGAAAGTAGGTGCACTGCTCTGAGTGGAGGTTTTTATGATTATTATATGATAATTATTTTGTTAGAATGTGGTGTTGCCTGATTCATGCCGATTATTCTTAAAATCAGAATTGTGTAGATTAAGAACATTAAGAAATGTATATGCATCACAGATCATTTTCAATTATTAGCTTCTTATCATATTTCACAAATATTATGATTATCTGTTAAACATTAAAATTGATAAATTAAAATGAAATTTTGTTTGGAAATGTGAAGCATTCAGAATAAAAATTGATTTTTATCACTCATGATGTTTATGCACTTTCCTACTTTTTCTGTGTTCTGGGACTATCATCTGTCCCAGAAAAGTCTGCCAAACTAAGAAAATGTCAGGGTGGCTTGAAAAGGGGAAGGGTGGGGGCATACAAATGCCTGAGTGCCCTTTTGTAAAAAAAATCCTGCATTAGTAAACTTTGAACATCGTGACTTAATATGCTTTTTCCACTTTAGTACTTATATTTAATAAAAATCTGCATACATTCCATGTTGTTTATTGAAAATGATTTTAATTACGACAACAATGAAAAATGGGACAAAAAGGGTGATACGTTGAGCATGCAAATAGTAGAGGGGCCACATATTTTAAAAGGGCAGGTCATAAAAGGGAAGACCTTCCCCCATTCCATCCCACTGTAACTTAATCCCTTCAGATAAAAACTCTATTCAATGATACCAAGTGTATTCACTTGTCAGGAATAGTACACTTTGACCATGTTGCCAACCTTTTCTTGTTTTGATACTAAGTGTGCATATACCGTATACTTTCGCTTGTAAGACGCATTTTTAAGACTCAAATTAATAAGTTACAGTTGGGGTCGCGTCTTATAAGCAAGATACTGGTGAAAATAAACAAAAACAAGATGTGTTTGTGAAACACAATGTCCCCCTATATGACGTTTGACCTTGAAGGATGACCTTGACCTTGTGAAGGATGACCTTGACCTTGACCTTTCACCACTGAAAATGTGCAGTTCCATGAGATACACATGCATGCCAAATATCAAGTTTCTATCTTCAATATTGCAAAAGTATTCATAAAATAAGTGATTTGGGCCACATATATTTGACCTCTGACCTTGAAGGATGACCTTGACCTTGACCTTTCACCACTCAAAATGTGCAGCTCCATGAGATGCACATGCATGCCAAATATCAAGTTGCTATCTTCAATATTGCAAAAGTATTCATAAAATAAGCGATTTGGGCCACATATATTTGACCTCTGACCTTGAAGGATGACCTTGACCTTGACCTTTCACCACTCAAAATGTGCAGCTCCATGAGATACACATGCATGCCAAATATCAAGTTGCTATCTTCAATATTGCAAAAGTATTCATAAAATGAGCAATTTTGGCCACATATATTTGACCTCTGACCTTGAAGGATGACCTTGACCTTGAACTTTCACCACTCAAAATGTGCAGCTTCATGAGATACACATGCATGCCAAATATGAAGTTGCTATCTACAATATAGCAAAAGTTATTGCAAAATGTTAAAGTTGGCGCAAACAGACCAACAGACCAACAGACAGACCAACAGACAGACAGACAGGGCAAAAACAATATGTCCCCCACTACTATAGTGGGGGACATAAAAATCAAAATATCGAGTTTACTGGGCTTATGCTAGCCAAGTTGGACACTTGTCAGTTGTTTTGAATCATCCCGGCAGCCATTTGCATTTTCACTAAAGTCTGTATTGGCCCGTACCGTGTATAGGAACGCTATGTTCAGTTACCGATTTATTTGTAATAAAATGTATTGTTACTGATTTTGTTGTCTATTATTTTTAATTTGAATTTTGTTATTTTTGGGGCGTAAGATGTTATATTGTCCGTGATTATTCTTGAAAAGTTTGTATCACCTGATTGTCTGCGCGCGACGTCGTTAAATGTCATATAAATTGGCCATTATAGTATACGTGTGTAAGCGGCGACACGATGCCAACATGCTTAAAACAACAGCAAAATCAATTCTCAGTTTGAAACTGTCAATTGTTATAAAAACATGCTGCCGATTACAAATGCTACTTGACAAGTTTGAATCACCTGATCGTCTTTGTTCCACGTTGTTAATTGTCAATTAAGACATAATTGGCAATTAGGGTATCCTCTGAAATAAGTTACCAGTTTGCAATTGTAAATTGTTAAATAAACGCGTTTATTCAGACGACCCCCTAATGCCGATGACACCTTATTTATTAGGGGCCAACAATGACGGGAGCAAAGAGCATGCAATTATCCGCATATGGCTTTCTTCTTGACACGTGATTTCGATCTGCGCTTCGGAGTCTATCACTCTATCACGCGATTGGCTAACTTTATGAAAGTAGGCGTTACCTATTGTTGATAGACAATGGTCGTAAAATTTGAATAATCTAGGTAATAAAACTAAACGCTTTCAAAATATCTGCCTATTAGTTTTCAATACCTGTCAAACAATACATTTAAGATGACTGATACGATCAATTTTGCTTGTGCATTGATATTACGAACGTAATATGTTTGCAATTGTTAGGGCAAATGATTAAATAAGCAATTGTTAGAAATTTTGTTAATTTGATAATTATTTTTATTGCATGAATACTTGAAAATAAATTAAAACCCACTAATATATCATAAAATAAACAAATATTATTTACTTTGTTGTTTGATCGTTTTATTTTTCAGACTTGCCTGAATTACTAATTGTATGCAGCGCGAGTTTGAAAAATTCTCAATGTGTTACTAATTGATGATTTTCTTCAACATTCTGCCATTTTTCGGCCATTTTTTCGGCCGATGAAAACGGCAAAATTTGACCGCGTCTTACAAGCAGGTCAGTCTCAAATCCACCCATTATAAAGTCCGAAGTCGGGGTGCGTCTTATAAGCGAGGGCGTCTTATAAGCGCTAGTATACGGTATATGTCAAACGGTTGCTAACAACAATGTCTACAGTAGTCTGTGAGTCACTAAGAGTTATGTCCTATGAAAACAAATATTTCGGATAGTTATTCTTGGAGTAAGAGACATATTCCACTCTCTGCAGGCAGATGTGGATCTCACTGGGGGACATGTCCAAGGAGGCGGCTATGAAGGAGTTTGTGAGCATGCTGCAGGCCCTGTGCCCACAGTTCACGCCATATCTACAGGCACAAAAAGCAGAAAGGGTGGAGAGGGCGAGGAAAAGGTAATGGGGCTCTCAGCTGTTTGGAGAGTAATAGCTTGAAAACATGGGGGTCAAAATAGGGAATACATGTGAAAACACTGAAACCATAAGCATGTTGTTTCTTGGTGTTTTGTCAAGGTGTGAAACTCTCATTATTTTCTCCCTTTTAACTATCAGAGCACATTTATCTATTGTGCTCTATCTGAGCACAATGTGCTCATGGGTAGGTTTTGTGATCAACTTTTGTCAGTCATTTGTTTTCTTGACTGTTGTCAACATTTGCCTTGTTAACACACTAGAAGCCACATTTATTGTCCAATGTTCATAAAACTTGGAAAGAATATTTGTTCTTATCATATCTACACCTAGTTTGAAACTGGCCCCGACATGGGGTCAAAAACTACGTCACAAGGTCAAATTAAAGGAAAGCTTGTGAACAATCTAGCAGTCATATTTTTGTTTAGTTTCATAAAACTGGCCCTGAACATTTTTTCAGATGATATCT
This sequence comes from Dreissena polymorpha, assembly GCF_020536995.1. NCBI lineage: Eukaryota > Metazoa > Mollusca > Bivalvia > Myida > Dreissenidae > Dreissena > Dreissena polymorpha. The sequence continues at coordinate 21,897,786 of NC_068357.1, forward strand.
TGGCTGAGTTTGAAAAACGTTATTTGGTCTATTAAAAAATCATTTCTGCAAGGGGGCAGTTTTCCTTTATATCGCTAAAGTGAAACTTTGTTAATTATTAATCATTAACCCTAATATTTGAACATTTTCTAATTGGCGCCTATACATTTAATATTGTTTTCTGGTCATGATTGTAATTGAGTAAGACTGATTGAAAATAGGCATCTTACTTCAAACACTCATTAACAGGCATTCAGTACCACTAATCCACAAAATCATAAAAATAAAAACAATTTACTACTTAATTGGCATGCAATAACAAACGCTAGTTGCTATCAACATATAACAGTGGAGTAGTGAATTGGCATGTGGTAAACAGTGTACACCTGCAAGTGACTCTCTGAAATGCGATTTATCATAAACAATTATTACAAACAAATCGACAATGACTCACACTAATTGCCTTTTTTCCAAAATCAACAAATTAAGGTGTCAATGAAATAGCATTTTTGTCAAATTACAAAAATTCATGCTGACAAAAATAAATGGTTTCACTGTATTTGTTTTTTATGATTCAAATAAATTTGAAGACTTTTAAACCTAGAATAAAACGTCCGGAACAAATTAATGTTCGTGATTACCACTAATACCTCTATAAATTGTATCCTACATGCATCTTTGAAAAAGGGGATAGAATAATAGATTAATAATAATATGAATAGATTTATAACGAGGCTAACAGTATTGTCTCTCTCTGTGTACACCAGACAGGAGGAGGAGGAACAGAGGCGTCGTGATGATGAGGAGGCTGCCAGGAGGTCACAGGAGGAGGAGGCAGGCAGACAGCTGCAGGCCGAGAAACACAGGCAGTTGGAGCAGGAGTGAGTAACTCATATACTTCCTAACTCTTCAAACATACACAGTCCCATGGGTGTCGTGTCTCCTGTTAGTGGAATGATTCAGGAGAGTATCTCTCTCAAACACCAACACGCTGTCCCAACATACGAAGTCCCAAAAGTTTAAGCCTTATAGTTGGAAAAATGGGCTAAATGCGTGTGCGTAAAGTGTTGTCCCATTACACAGGCGACACACTCCGCCTAGACCTGATTTCACTTTAGAAGATGCCTACTATGAAGAAAAAATCCATAAACGTGGAAAGAGTTGTCCCTTATTAGCATTTGTAGACTGCACATGCTAATCTGGGACGACAATTTATGCTCATTCATTGAGCCCAGTTTTCCCATAATACAGCTTATTTAATCACTTCCACACAAGTCTTATGGGTTGCATGTACCCTTTACGCTGATTTTCTTTTGGTTAATGTCAAACTTGTTTACTAAAGTGTTATAACCTCACCTGAACATAAAGTGCTCATGTTTAAGTATTGTGGTAGGTGGCCGTGCAGTGTCCATCTTGGTGTGTTGTGTGTCGTGTGTCATCAACAAATTGCTTCAAACAACATTGCCTCCTAAATGGCAAAATTGATTTTCACACAACTTCACAACATTGCCTCTTAAACGGCATTACAGATTTTAACTAAACTTCACAACATTGCCTCCTAAACTGCAATACAGATTTTCATGAAACTTCACAGGCAGGAGTCATTGGTGACCTTTCAAAGTTGTTCAAATCATCCCAGTACTTTGCATATGTCACAAGAGATTAAAATAGATTTTAAAAGTGGATACTTAAAAATCTTGTCTGATACCACAACACTCAGAGGTTTAATATTTAATGTGTGTAACGTTGTTGAGTGGTCAAATCAAGCCCCTGTGCTCAAAACTGGCTTCACCCGATTTGGTAACATTTGGTTTGTAATCTTGTGTTCCTCTTCTAAGTTTGCTCAAATTAAGGGGTTAAAAATGGTCATATCCAAGTGGTAAGATGACTTATTTGGTAAATAACTTTACAAAAATCTTCTCTGGAACCACAGGTCCCAAAAGTTAGATATTTTCTATGATACTACACTTAGATGACCTGAACAAAGATTGTTCAAATCATGATCCTGGGGTAAAAAATAGCCACGCAAATGTTGAAGCAATAAGGGTCAAGAATAATATAGTTGGTGTGTTAAATTGTTTACAGGTCCTCTTAAAACTTAGTTTAAATAATGCACTTTGGTTTAAAACTTGCCATGCCCCATGACCTGATTTAAAATAAAAACTTTTATACTTTATACACTTTAAATACATTTATTGATAAAACTACAAGTCTCAAAGGTTTAATATCATTTGTGTAACATCATCTAGTGGTCCTCTTCAAAGATTGTTTATATTATGCCCTGTGGTTAAAACTGGCTGCACCTCAGGGGTCACATGATTTATATAGAATTTTATAGTAAATAACTTAAAAAATATTTGTCTATGAAACCGCAAGCCTCAGTGGTTTAATATTTGGTATGTAACATCATTAAGTGATCTTCTACAAACATTGTTAAAGTCATGCCTCTTGTAAAAAAAAAAACAAGCCTTGTCCTAGGGAGCACAAGCAAGGGCGTGATTTTTTCGCTGATTTCCGCTGATCAGGCTGTCCATGAGTCGTTTCTGAGGTTCACGGACATTCGTAAAAAAATGGAGGCGGGGGTACGACCGATTCAGTGGGCATATCTCATAAACAGCCCGAAATATCCGCAGCCCACGAAACCTCTCCGCATATTACATCGAATGATCATGGGGTATATTGTTTTTGGTCTGTCTGTCTGTGACTATCTGTCTGTCTGTCTGTCTGTCTGTCTGTCTGTCTGTCTGTCTGTCTGTCTGTCTGTCTGTCTGTCTGTCTGTCTGTCTGTCTGTCTGTCTGTCTGTCTGTCTGTCTGTCTGTCTGTCTCAAAACTTTAACCTTGCTCATAAAATGAAAACTCTTGGGTCTATGTTCTTTAAACTTCTCATGTGCATGCATTTCATTGAGATCTACTATTAAATATGGTTTGAGGTCACTAGGTCAAGGTCACTGTGACCTTTACATTCAAAATATAACCTTGCTGATAAATTGAAAAGTTTTATTTCTAAAATAGCTTCCATGCGGCCTGAAAGCGCAGTAGGGGGCATTGTGTTTCAAAAACACAGCTCTTGTTTAAATGAGCAATATCATTGGCTGCCGTTTCCTAATCTTCCAATAAAAGTCAGTGTTTTAAAATATGTTGGGTAATTCTTTGCTTATTCGTGTGCAAATTGTGACAAAGTGAAGTGAAAATGAAGATTTTTGAACGAACGAATCTAAAAAAATCTTAGAGATTTACAAATTATTAAAAAACAACTTCCAATTGGAATAGAAACAACAGTGGATAAAAAGCAGAAAGCCATACCAATTTCCCAAATTTGGCATGAAACATCATATATGGGGTCAAAATATGCCCTGCTGGGAGGCATGGGAATGAAATGGTTTAAATAGAAATCATACGCCTGGGTAAGAAACTAGCCACGCCCCACACAGGTGATCAATTCAGGACCAACTTGGCCCTCTTGTTTACTTTCCTGGATCTTAGGGTTTCCGCGGTTGATCTCCATCTCCACAAAAAAAAAATTTGTTGGTGCTGGAGCTCTGGAGCAGATTAAATCAGTACACTGATGCTCAAAGGGCATTGTTGGTCATAAGATCATCAGGTAGTAATTAAGCTTAAACGGGAAAGGGGGGGCTGCCATTCCATTTAATGCCCCACCCTTTAAAAATATTTATCCCTCCTTCCATTGTTGAAGCATACCACCTTTTTATAGTATATCCCACCCTTTTTGTCCCTTTATTATTTTTATGCCCGGGGAAGGGTGGCATATAGCAGTTGAACAGTTCAAAATGTGCAGCTTCATGAGATACACATGCATGCCAAATATCAAGTTGCTATCTTCAATATTGCAAAAGTTATCGCCAATGTTAAAGTTTTCGGACGGACGGACAGACATTGGCGATAACTTTTGCAATATTGAAGATAGCAACTTGATATTTGGCATGCATGTGTATCTCATGAAGCTGCACATTTTGAGTGGTGAAATGTCAAGGTCATCCTTCAAGGTCTAAAGTCAAAAAATACAATCCAAGGGAAGTAATAAGCTTTAAAAGGGAGATAATTTCTAAACCTGCCAAATGATATATTGAATTTTTTTTTCAAAGTGGCACAATAAGGGGCATTGTGTTTCTGACAAACACATCTCTTGTTCAATTCTCTTGTAAATATTGGATATTGATGATTTTAAAGAGTTCCTTCAAGTTCTTTTTAATAAGGATCATTCCTCATGGAATATATGCTGAAAAGATTCTTGAATATAATTACTATTGTTGAAACAGCACCATTAAGCTGCAAACTTATATTTACTTGTTTATATCCTCAAAAAAAGCAATGCATTATGATCATTAATTTATAAAATATATACCAAGAAATCATGACTTGTAATACTTTGTGTCAAATTTATGAAATTTAAGCAATTTTAAATAATGAGCCACTCACTATGAAAACCGGGGCTTTATGCATTTGCCTAAAATATTGTCCCATATATGCTTGTGTGGTCATCACAGACTACATGTAGTCAGTGATGACATTTTCTGCCTAGACTGGATATAAATTTTTTTAGCTCATCTATTTTTTGAAAAAAAATTATTAGCTATTGTCATCACCTTGGCGTCGGCGTCTGCGTCGGCGTCCGGTTAAGTTTTGCGTTTAGGTCCACTTTTCTCAGAAAGTATCAATGCTATTGCATTCAAACTTGGTACACTTACTTACTATCATGAGAGGACTGGGCAGGCAAAGTTAGATAACTCTGGCGTGCAATTTGACAGAATTATGTGCCCTTTTTATACTTAGAAAATTGAAAATTTTGGTTAAGTTTTGCGTTTAGGTCCACTTTTCTCAGAAAGTATCAATGCTATTGCATTCAAACTTGGTACACTTACTTACTATCATGAGGGGACTGTGCAGGCAAAGTTAGATAACTCTGGCGTGCATTTTTACAGAATTATGTGCCCTTTTTAACCAGGTTTTCCGAAGGAAAAAACTGGTTATTAGATTGGCGAATGCGGGCAGGCTGGCTGGCTGGCTGGCTGGCTGGCTGGCTGGCTGGCGGGCTGGCTGGCGGGCGGGCGGAACAAGCTTGTCCGGGCCATAACTATGTCGTTCATTGTCAGATTTTAAAATCATTTGGCACATTTGTTCACCATCATTGGACGGTGTGTTGCGCGAAATAATTACGTCGATATCTCCAAGGTCAAGGTCACACTTTGAGTTCAAAGGTCAAAAATGGCCATAAATGAGCTTGTCCGAGCCATAACTATGTCGTTCATTGTCAGATTTTAAAATCATTTGGCACATTTGTTCACCATCATTGGACGGTGTGTCGCGCGAAATAATTACGTCGATATCTCCAAGGTCAAGGTCACACTTTGAGTTCAAAGGTCAAAAATGACCATAAATGTCCCTTGAGATATAACCTTCATATTTGGTATGCATGTGTATATGGACAACGCCTTTCCATACGCACACAAATTTTGACCGTCCGTCCGTCCGTCCGTGTGTCCGTCCAAAAACTTTAACGTTGCTCATAACTTTTGCAATATTGAAGATAGCAAATTGATATTTGCCATGCATGTGTATCTTATGAAGCTGCACATTTTTAGTGGTGAAAGGTCAAGGTCATCCTTCATGGTCAAAGGTCAAAAAAAAAAAATTCATGTGCATATCTCCAATGTCAAGGTCGCCACGACTAAAAATAGATTTATTTTAAAACAAACTTACAAAGGGGGTTAATTTTCTTTGTTCATTTCAAAAGTTCAGTTTGAGTTGTCTCCCTTTATCAGATTTTTTTTTCACAATGAAAACCTGGTTTTGTGACAATTTTGTCCCTTGTTATACTAAGAAAATTGAAAATTTTGGTTAAGTTTTATGTTTAGGTCCATTTTATTCCGTAAGTATCAAAGCTATTGCTTTCATACTTGCAACACTTACTAACTATCATAAGGGGACTGTGCAGGCAAAGTAATGTAACTCTGACTGGCATTTTGACATAATTATGGGCCCTTTTTATACTTAGAAAATTGAAAATTTGGTTAAGTTTTGTGTTTAGGTCCACTTTATTCCTACAGTATCAAAGCTATTGCTTTCATACTTGCAACACTTATTAACTATCATAAGGGGACTGTGCAGGCAAAGTTATGTAACTCTGACTGGCATTTGGACGGAATTATGGGCCCTTTATACTTAGAAAATTGAAAATTTGGTTAAGTTTTGTGTTTTGGTCCACTTTACCCCTAAAGTATCATAGATATTGCTTTCATACTTGGAACACTCGCAAACTATCATAAGGGTACAGTAAAAGGACAAGTTGCATAACTCTGGTTGTCATTTTTACGGAATTATGGCCCTTTTTTGACTTAGTAACTTTTAATATATGGTTAAATTTTGTGTTTCGATCCACTTTACTTCTTAAGTATCAAGGCTATTGCTTTCAAACTTCAAATACTTTCATGCTATCATGAGGTTACTGTACCTGGCAAGTTGAATTTTACCTTGACCTTTGAATGACCTTGACTCTCAAGGTCAAATTATTAAATTTTGCTAAAATTGCCATAACTTCTTTATTTATTTATCTATATGGTTAATTGATTTTAACACAACTTCACAACATTGCCTCCTAAACTGCAATACAGATTTTCACTAAACTTCACAACATTGCCTCCTAAACTGCAATACAGATTTTCATGAAACTTCACAGGCAGGAGTCTTGGGTGACCTTTCAAAGTTGTTAAATCGTCCCAGTACTTTGAATATGTCACAAGAGATTAACGACCGATTCCGCGGACATATCTCATAAACAGCCTGAAATATCCGCAGCCCACGAAACCTCTCCGCATATTACATCGAATGATCAGGGGGAATATTGTTTTTGGTCTGTCTGTCTGTCTGTCTGTCTGTCTCAAAACTTTAACCTTGCTCATAAAATTAAAACTCTTGGGTCTATGTTCTTTAAACTTCACATGTGCATGCATTTCATTGAGATCTACTATTAAATATGGTTTGATGTCACTAGGTCAAGGTCACTCAGACCTTTACATTCAAAATATAACCTTGCTGATTAAATGAAAAGTTTTATTTCTACAATAGCTTCCATGCAGCCTGAAAGCGCAGTAGGGTGCATTGTGTTTCAAAAACGCAGCTCTTGTTTAAACGAGCGATATCATTGGCTGCCGTTTCCTAATCTTCCAATAAAAGTCAGTGTTTTAAAATATGTTGGGTAATTCTTTGCTTATTCGTGTGCAAATGGTGACAAAGTGAAGTGAAAATGAAGATTTTTGAAACAACGAATCTAAAAAATCTTAGAGATTTACAAATTATTAAAAAACAACTTCCAATTGGAATAGTAACAACAGTGGATATAAAGCAGAAAGCCATACCAATTTCCCAAATTTGGCATGAAACATCATATATGGGGTCAAAATATGCCCTGCTGGGAGGCATGGGAATGAAATGGTTTAAATAGAAATCATACGCTTGGGTAAGAAACTAGCCACGCCCCACACAGGTGATCAATTCAGGACCAACTTGGCCCTCTTGTTTACTTTCCTGGATCTTAGGGTTTCCGCGGTTGATCTCCATCTCCACAAAAAAAAAAATTTGTTGGTGCTGGAGCTCTGGAGCAGATTAAATCAGTACACTGATGCTCAAAGGGCATTGTTGGTCATAAGATCATCAGGTAGTAATTAAGCTTAAACGGGAAAGGGGGGGCTGCCATTCCATTTAATGCCCCACCCTTTAAAAATATTTATCCCTCCTTCCATTGTTGAAGCATACCACCTTTTTATAGTATATCCCACCCTTTTTGTCCCTTTATTATTTTTATGCCCGGGGAAGGGTGGCATATAGCAGTTGAACAGTTCAAAATGTGCAGCTTCATGAGATACACATGCATGCCAAATATCAAGTTGCTATCTTCAATATTGCAAAAGTTATCGCCAATGTTAAAGTTTTCGGACGGACGGACAGACATTGGCGATAACTTTTGCAATATTGAAGATAGCAACTTGATATTTGGCATGCATGTGTATCTCATGAAGCTGCACATTTTGAGTGGTGAAATGTCAAGGTCATCCTTCAAGGTCTAAAGTCAAAAAATACAATCCAAGGGAAGTAATAAGCTTTAAAAGGGAGATAATTTCTAAACCTGCCAAATGATATATTGAATTTTTTTTTCAAAGTGGCACAATAAGGGGCATTGTGTTTCTGACAAACACATCTCTTGTTCAATTCTCTTGTAAATATTGGATATTGATGATTTTAAAGAGTTCCTTCAAGTTCTTTTTAATAAGGATCATTCCTCATGGAATATATGCTGAAAAGATTCTTGAATATAATTACTATTGTTGAAACAGCACCATTAAGCTGCAAACTTATATTTACTTGTTTATATCCTCAAAAAAAGCAATGCATTATGATCATTAATTTATAAAATATATACCAAGAAATCATGACTTGTAATACTTTGTGTCAAATTTATGAAATTTAAGCAATTTTAAATAATGAGCCACTCACTATGAAAACCGGGGCTTTATGCATTTGCCTAAAATATTGTCCCATATATGCTTGTGTGGTCATCACAGACTACATGTAGTCAGTGATGACATTTTCTGCCTAGACTGGATATAAATTTTTTTAGCTCATCTATTTTTTGAAAAAAAATTATTAGCTATTGTCATCACCTTGGCGTCGGCGTCTGCGTCGGCGTCCGGTTAAGTTTTGCGTTTAGGTCCACTTTTCTCAGAAAGTATCAATGCTATTGCATTCAAACTTGGTACACTTACTTACTATCATGAGAGGACTGGGCAGGCAAAGTTAGATAACTCTGGCGTGCAATTTGACAGAATTATGTGCCCTTTTTATACTTAGAAAATTGAAAATTTTGGTTAAGTTTTGCGTTTAGGTCCACTTTTCTCAGAAAGTATCAATGCTATTGCATTCAAACTTGGTACACTTACTTACTATCATGAGGGGACTGTGCAGGCAAAGTTAGATAACTCTGGCGTGCATTTTTACAGAATTATGTGCCCTTTTTAACCAGGTTTTCCGAAGGAAAAAACTGGTTATTAGATTGGCGAATGCGGGCAGGCTGGCTGGCTGGCTGGCTGGCGGGCTGGCTGGCGGGCGGGCGGAACAAGCTTGTCCGGGCCATAACTATGTCGTTCATTGTCAGATTTTAAAATCATTTGGCACATTTGTTCACCATCATTGGACGGTGTGTTGCGCGAAATAATTACGTCGATATCTCCAAGGTCAAGGTCACACTTTGAGTTCAAAGGTCAAAAATGGCCATAAATGAGCTTGTCCGAGCCATAACTATGTCGTTCATTGTCAGATTTTAAAATCATTTGGCACATTTGTTCACCATCATTGGACGGTGTGTCGCGCGAAATAATTACGTCGATATCTCCAAGGTCAAGGTCACACTTTGAGTTCAAAGGTCAAAAATGGCCATAAATGTCCCTTGAGATATAACCTTCATATTTGGTATGCATGTGTATATGGACAACGCCTTTCCATACGCACACAAATTTTGACCGTCCGTCCGTCCGTCCGTGTGTCCGTCCGAAAACTTTAACGTTGCTCATAACTTTTGCAATATTGAAGATAGCAACTTGATATTTGCCATGCATGTGTATCTTATGAAGCTGCACATTTTTAGTGGTGAAAGGTCAAGGTCATCCTTCATGGTCAAAGGTCAAAAAAAAAAAATTCATGTGCATATCTCCAATGTCAAGGTCACCACGACTAAAAATAGATTTATTTTAAAACAAACTTACAAAGGGGGTTAATTTTCTTTGTTCATTTCAAAAGTTCAGTTTGAGTTGTCTCCCTTTATCAGATTTTTTTTCACAATGAAAACCTGGTTTTGTGACAATTTTGTCCCTTGTTATACTTAGAAAATTGAAAATTTTGGTTAAGTTTTGTGTTTAGGTCCATTTTATTCCGTAAGTATCAAAGCTATTGCTTTCATACTTGCAACACTTACTAACTATCATAAGGGGACTGTGCAGGCAAAGTAATGTAACTCTGACTGGCATTTTGACATAATTATGGGCCCTTTTTATACTTAGAAAATTGAAAATTTGGTTAAGTTTTGTGTTTAGGTCCACTTTATTCCTACAGTATCAAAGCTATTGCTTTCATACTTGCAACACTTATTAACTATCATAAGGGGACTGTGCAGGCAAAGTTATGTAACTCTGACTGGCATTTGGACGGAATTATGGGCCCTTTATACTTAGAAAATTGAAAATTTGGTTAAGTTTTGTGTTTTGGTCCACTTTACCCCTAAAGTATCATAGATATTGCTTTCATACTTGGAACACTCGCAAACTATCATAAGGGTACAGTAAAAGGACAAGTTGCATAACTCTGGTTGTCATTTTTACGGAATTATGGCCCTTTTTTGACTTAGTAACTTTTAATATATGGTTAAATTTTGTGTTTCGATCCACTTTACTTCTTAAGTATCAAGGCTATTGCTTTCAAACTTCAAATACTTTCATGCTATCATGAGGTTACTGTACCTGGCAAGTTGAATTTTACTTTGACCTTTGAATGACCTTGACTCTCAAGGTCAAATTATTAAATTTTGCTAAAATTGCCATAACTTCTTTATTTATGATTAGATTTGATTGATACTTTGACAAAACTACTCTTACCTGACATACCACAATAGACTCCACCCAAACCGCCCTCCCCCCCTCCCCCCCCCCCCCCCCCGAATCCCCCCCATATTTTTTATATATATTTTTTTTAAGATCATCTCACAAATGACCACCACACCCTCACACTAAACCCCCCCCCACCCCACCCCACCCCCCCCCCAATGTTTTTTGTTTTTTTTAAACGGTTAAAAAACACAAATATTTATTTGTATTATTTTATGTTTGAAATATCGTCCAAACCATCGCACCCAAGAATCCCAACCCACCCCTCCTCCCCCACCCTCCTCCCCCCCCCCTAATTTTTTTTTTTTAAGATCATCTCACAAATGACCACCACAACCCCTCACATTATACCCCCCCCCCCCCCCACCCACCCCATCCCCCCAAATTTCTTTTTTTTTTAAACGGTTAGAAATCACAAATATTTATTTTTATTATTTTATGTTTGAAATACCGTCCAACCATCGCACCCAAGAATCACCCCCCACCCCCCCCCCCCCCCCCCCCCCGATTTTTTTTTGTGCATTTTTTTTCGCATTTTTGGAAAATAATGTAATAAATGTCCACACCCCCACACTATACACCCCTCTTCACTCCACCCCTCCCTCCTTTGTGATTAAAAATGAGAGTCCCTTCACCTTTTAAAAGAAAATAGATGAGCGGTCTGCACCCGCAAGGCGGTGCTCTTGTTTTTTAAAGAGATATCCTTTAAAAAAGGAAAGTATTCTCTGATAAGCCTGTGTGGACTGCTCATTCTGATCTGGGACAATGATTTAAGCACATGCATTAAGCTTGGTTTTCACGGAGTCTGGCTCAGTTATATTTGTATGTGAAATTTTTGCATTAGGATTTTATTAGTCATAAGAACTAATGGTTTGCTATGTAGACAACTTGTAATATTCAGATACTATTCAAATATCTGCGTAGAACACTTTAAACTACAGAATTAAGTCCACATCTAGACTTATGATATCATACTTATACAATTAATTACATTAAAAAAATACAATTATTTTTGTTCTTCATTTTGTGTTTTGTTTATGGTGTTTTGCATGCAATATTGATATACATTCAAACAGTATAAACATGCAATGCCTTTAAAGTCACCACAATGCAGTGGTGTTTTAGAATAAAATAGAAAAATTGACTGAACTAATTGGAATAAGTATATGTGAACTGATTGGATAAAACACTATTTAAAGATTTAGCAATACCTCCTATTTTTGTCCCCTACTGGTTTCACCGAAGGGGACTTTTGGTTTGCGCATGTGTCCGTCGGTCAGTCAGTCTGTCAGTCTGTCACACTTTTCTGGATCCTGCGATAACTTTAAAAGTTCTTTATATTTTTTCATGAAACTTGAAACATGGATAGATGGCAATATGGATGTTATACACGTCATTTCATTTTGTTCCTTTGTCAAAAATTCTGGTTGCTATGGCAACAAAACAAATATTATATATATATACATATATATATATATATATATATATATATATATATATATATATATATATATATATATATATATATATATATATATATATATATATTTCTGACAATGGTGGAGCCGGTAGGGGACTGGTATTGCTTGGCAATAGTTTTGTTTTACATACAAATTCTCATGATAACTCTTAAATTGAAATCACTATTCTACTTAAACCATAATCTGTGCTGTTCATAATAAGTATTTCTATGTTAATTTTATTGTGAAATAATTTTAGTTTTCTCTTATACCAACTAGCAAGAAATTTATATTACATTTACATGTTTTTATACATACATGTTCTTATTTGAGGTTGAAACAAATAACTGAATTTTACAAAAATATTAACATTAAAATGGCTCATGCTAGAAGTTGTAAGCGATATGAATGTCTATCTAGTTTACAGCAAAGTATGCATCATGTCCATATTTTTTTCTGAAGATTTAATAAATGCATTATTTATTCCATGCTGCAAAGCCATAGGGGGTATTATAGGAATGACCTTCATCCATCCGTCAGTCAGTTAGTCAGTCAGTCAATCTTTCAGCCTGTCCATAACACTTTCCATAACATACACATGTATAAGACATGAGAGCTCCATTTCTGTGCCTGCTCCATTTATCTCCTGAAGGATTTAGGTGAAACTTATTTAAAATGTTAAGAGCTTTGAGAAGATGTGCAGAATGCATGCATCAAAGGTCCATGGTTTGAGCCTCCATTTTAGTGTCAGCTCCTATACTCTATGAAGAATTTTCATGTTGAAAGATTTTGCTGAAACTTGTTAAAATGTTTACATAATAGAGACATTGTTCAGAAGGCATAATTCAGTCAAGTCCACTCAAGTCTAAATGCTGTAGATAAAAAGTTTGTGCCTTTATTTCTTGTCATATCCATATATTTAATACCCTTTGAATGATTTTTTAGGAAATTTTGTAACATTGGGATGTGTTCAGAAGAAATGAGTCAGTCATAATAATCACATTTTTGGTGCAATGTTAACCTTTCTCCCATCAGAAGCAAAGTGCAAATGGCTTTTGCAACCAGCATAAAACCAGAACAGCCTTTGAGTAACTCGCAGTTTGTTCAGGTTTTATGCTGTTTGCTGCTCATCACTATCTAAGGGTTGGAAATGAAGCCTTTAAAATTTGAATATACTAAGAATGGTCTATAATTAAATGTAACTTTCTAAGGGACTACAGATGCGTCAAAATACGTATCTAAGTGGTAAAGGGTTAAGGTCATTGGGATGATGTGCAAAAGGCATGCTTCAGTCTGCTGGCTCAAAATGAAGGTCATCACTTCAGACAAAAACATTCTGCAATTGATCTAGCTGTCTCTTTGATTGCCTTGTATAAATAAGTATAAATTAAATATGAGCCACGCTCTGCGAAAATGGGGCTTAATACATGTGCATTAAGATTCAGCGTAGATTAGCATGTGCACTTGGCACAGGCTAATCAGGGACAACTCTTTCTGCCTAGACTGGATTTTCTTTTAGAAGAGACTTGCTTAAAAAAAAATATTCATAAGCCAAATGAGTGGTCCCTGATAAGCCCCAGCCAACTGTACAGGCTTATCTGAGACGATACTTTACATACATGAATTTAGCCCTGTTTTGCCAGAGCAAGGCTATATTGATGTTTTCTTTATTCTTCTACTGAAGACCATAATCTATAAACCAATTTTACGAAATATCTATGGCAAAGTACACTTTGTCATGCCAGGTCACAAAGAATCTAATTTATATAACGCTATTTTGCTAAATTACAAAGGATCTAATTTGCATTACACACTTAGCTAAGCCTTCCAGCTACGTTTCCACAGCACCATGCAGGCAAATTTTAGCCATAGCTTGCAAAACCCAGTCCTTGCTACTGCTGGTATTGGTTTGTCCTTGCTACTGCTGGTATTGGTTTATTGATTCCTGCCTTACCTCTCAGCCCGGTTATACACATGACTATGTTGCAGGAGGCAGATTAGAGCAGCCTTGAATCAACAGACTGCCATTCAGTTCAAGCAATACGCCGCTCAACAGTGTCCAGGAAATTCCAAACAGGTAAGCAACGCTGCTTTTTGTTGCTTGTTAAGTATGCTTTAATTATAGATCTTGTATTTATCATTACATTACTTCTTGAAAGTATGAAGGAGTTAATATTCTGCAATGCAGACATGGTATTATTGATCCAGGTTGATGCTATATGTTTTCAATAAATGATTTGCGTTCTGTTAAGAGGCGGTTTAATGCATGTGCGTAAAGTGTCGTCCCAGATTAGCCTGTGCAGTTTGCACAGGCTAATGAGGGACAACACTTTCTGCCTAAACTGGATTTTTGCTAAGAAGAGACTTTCTTTAAACAAAAAATATCATAAAAGTGGAAAGTGCATACTGCACAGGCTCATTAGGGACGACACATTACGCACATGCATTAAACCCGCTTTTAGAGTAAGTTTTTAACACAATCTGACAGGATGTAAATGCATGACAGGAAGTAAATGAACTAAACTCAAGACTTGTGAGTGGAACCGATGCATGTATTAAGCATTTTTCATATCACAGATACTGATTTATTTATTCTTAAACCTGTGACTCCATGCTTCCTTTACATAGAAAAAAAGTTATGCTGATTGCTTCACATTTACTTATAACTTGGTTGAGGGTTTTCTTGTTTAGTTTTGTTAATGACAATTATAATATTTGAAGTATTTGTTGTTTTTATTGAAACATCTTGTGACTGTTTACTGTGGTTTTATTTTTACTTGTTAGTCCCTTCTGGTGTAACTGAGAGGGACTATAGGCCCCCCCCCCCCCCCCACACACACACACACATACACAGTCTGTATGTCTGTGTTTTGTAATTCTGTTTATAAGTCATTCCATGTGTTCGTGGGAATCTTGAGGTCACAATATACTAAATAGTTTCCCTATATAATTCAATGTAAAAGCGACAACTTTGAGCGAAAATAAATTCAACATTTTGCACATAGAGACCCCCATAACCATACCTTTTCTTAAAGGCCATTCTAAGCGGAATCGATTTATGCAATAAAAAAGATAGGTCATGTTCAAACCAAAAAAGAACTTGACGCTTATCAAAATCGACTGTTTTTGCAACTTTGTTTTCGGTCGTTTCTTAGTGGAATGTAACCTTTTTCAGTGCAAGGCTTTACTAAAGTCTCCAAGTTTATCATATTTCAGGGATTCGGTCGTGAACACCTATTTATGCCCTACCATTATCTCCGAAAGATAAAACCCGAACAATAGTTTAAGATGTAAAACATGCCTTCGAGTCAACTATGATATTTTTTTAGAGAGTACAGCCCTACATGAAACGAGTATTTAGTATATTGTAACCTATAAGACAACGTTTACTGTTAACATGGCGAAAAATAAGCACTTCTCGATACTTATAAACCTATTTTCTATGTACATGCCAAAGTTCAGACCGATCTTTCACGTAGAAATGCTTGAAAATGCATTTTATTATAACGCCTGATAAGCCTTCTGGCTTTCGCGGTCGGAGCTTTGATTTATAACGCGCGTTCAGCAGTAAAACGATTACCCTAAATAATAACAATCGGTCAAAATACTTTAATATTGTTACAAGCTATGTAGAAAAAGAAGTAAACAACTATTAAAACGTGTTCCTGAGTTCTTTCAGCACAAATTGTTGCCATTTGAGATGCTCAAGACGAGTTTTTGTACGTTTATCCTCTTATTTTCCTCTGAAAACGCATTTTTTTCTTAAAAACTCACAATGCTCCTTAAATTCATGAAACAAACGCATTTGTTCCGTGAAATTTGCCAAAACGCGTCATATCCCACCACAAAAATGATGATTTTCTGTAAATACAGCTCCTTTGTGACTAGGCCAGGTTTGCGTTTAGGTCACAATATACAAAATAGTTTCCCTATATAATTCAATGTAAAAGCGACAACTTTGAGCGAAAATAAATTCAACATTTTGCACATAGAGACCCCCATAACCATACCTTTTCTTAAAGGCCATTCTAAGCGGAATCGATTTATGCAATAAAAAAGATAGGTCATGTTCAAACCAAAAAAGAACTTGACGCTTATCAAAATCGACTGTTTTTGCAACTTTGTTTTCGGTCGTTTCTTAGTGGAATGTAACCTTTTTCAGTGCAAGGCTTTACTAAAGTCTCCAAGTTTATCATATTTCAGGGATTCGGTCGTGAACACCTATTTATGCCCTACCATTATCTCCGAAAGATAAAACCCGAACAATAGTTTAAGATGTAAAACATGCCTTCGAGTCAACTATGATATTTTTTTAGAGAGTACAGCCCTACATGAAACGAGTATTTAGTATATTGTAACCTTGATCCTGAGATAGCTACTCAAAAGCTACTAAAGCTAGATTGATGAAACTTAGTATGTTGATAGAGGACCATATGGGCAATATGCATGTTTGTTAAGAATTTTTGTTGGAAAAAAGTTCTGGTTGTTATGGTAATGATAAAATTAAAAAGAGGATCCTGCTACTACTAAAAAGTACTCGAGCTAATTAGTTTAAAACATTAAACGTTTGTCTTGGATGCTTAAAACTGCGTACATATACATGTATCATGTGAAACTTTGTTTATTTTTACATTGTGTTCCAATAAATTGTTAACTCTTTAAACAGTCATCTAATGTTTATCCCATTTTTCATGCTTTGCCTTCATTATTATTTTAAATTATTCAACGGTGGAATATGTACTTTTTTTCGGCAGACATAAAATGAGGTTGAAAACTAAAATCTGGACAAAGTGACAACTCAACAAAACTTTAGTCAGATTTTTTCAAAGTTGCTTGATAAAAGACCATTGAGGGAATATGTATGTTATTTCAGTTTTGTCTGTCTGTCCGTTTGTCTGAAAAATCTGGATCCTGCATTCCATATGCTGAAATGATGGAAGTCTGTTTGTTAAGAGAGGGCCATATGGGAAATATGCACAGGATTTTAGTTCATTTGTCAGACAAAAGTGGTTGCTTTGGTTTCAGAAATATAAGTAAAAACTAAAATCTAGATCCTGCTACCACTCAAACACTACTTTGAAAAGGTTGATGAAACTTACGGAAATCCTTTTTATACTGGGACAACATTAACCCATTTATGCCTAGTGTCTAGAAAAAAGGCCTTGGCAAACAGCGTAGACCCAGATGAGACGCCGCATGATGTGGTGTCTCATCAGGGTCTGCGCTGTTTGCTTAAAGGAATTTCTGTAAGAAATATTCTAAATATAGAAATAAACATACTAGACATCCCTAATTTTGGAAATAAATTGATCCAATTTAGAAAGATGGGAGAGTCCACTAGGCGTAAATGGGTTAACTCAGTAGAGGACTTTTATTTGTCTGTGACAAAGCTTATTGTTTATTCCATTATTAAACAATCTTGAAAGATTGTTGCTGGTCTTTTCATGTCATTGTTGTTAATTTATTTATTTCATTTAATAAAGGCTTCTTTATTTCCCCATACAAATACAGGTGTGTCACTTATGTGCATGATTACCTTGCAAGCAGCATTTGTTAATGTTGTTTACTTTTGGTTAATGCTGATATATTGTGAAGCAACATGTTTTATTTTATTCACTCTCTTTACTTTATTTTTACAAATGATCTTGCAAATGTTAACAAACAACTCCAAAAGAGATGTGGAAATCATACCGGTAAATAAAACATTAGAAAGGGCACATGCACTCATTGAAAGAGACAATATAGAATCATCAGAATGAAAATGAAAATATTCTTCCTACATCATGGCATGTTGATACTTGATGCTTGTGAAATCAATATTTTATCACATCAGTCCAGCGATTTTTTATGCCTCCTTTCGAAGAAAAGGGGGCATATAGTGATTGGACTGTCCGTCTGTCCGTCCGTCTGTCCGTCTTCGTCACACTTTGCGTTTAGGTTTCGAAAAATGCTCATAACTTCTATGTCCCTTGAGATATAACCTTCATATTTGGTATGCATATGTATATGGATAAAGCCTTTCCATACGCACAAAAGTTTTTACCCCTGTGACCTTGACCTTGAACTTAGGGTCCGCGTTTAGGTTTTGAAATCTGCGGTTAGGTTTCGAAAAATGCTCATAACTTCTATGTCCCTTGAGATAAAGCCTTCATATTTGGTATGCATGTGTATATGGACAAGGCCTTTCCATGCGCACACTTGTTTTACCCCTGTGACCTTTACCTTGATGTTAGGGTCCGCGTTTAGGTTTCGAAATCTGCGTTTAGGTTTCGAAAAATGCTCATAACTTCTATGTCCCTTGAGATAAAGCCTTCATATTTGGTATGCATGTGTATATGGACAAGGCCTTTCCATACGCAAATTTTTTTTGACCCCTGTGACCTTCACTTTGAACTTAGGGTCTGCGTTAAGGTTTCAAAATCTGCGTTTAGGTTTTGAAAAATGCTCATAACTTCTATGTCCCTTGAGATATAACCTTCATATTTGGTATGCATGTTTATATGGACAAGGCCTTTCCATACGCACAAAAATTTTGACCCCTGTGACCTTGACCTTGAACTTGGGGTCTGCGTTTAGGTTTCAAAATCTGCGTTTAGGTTTCGAAAAATGCTATAACTTCTATCAAAGCGTTTATAGGGGGCATATGTCATCATATGGTGACAGCTCTTGTTTTTAGCTCACCTGTTTGCACAGTTAAGCTTTTGTGACCGGTCTGTCGTCTGTCCGTCCACATTTGTTCGTAAACACTCTAGAGGCCACATTTATTGTCCGATCTTCATGAAACTTGGTCAGAAGGTTTGTCCAAATGATATCTCGATCGAGTTCGAAACTGGGTCATGCTGGGTCAAAAACTAGGTCACTAGGTCAAAAAAAAAAGAAAAAGCTTGTAAACACTGTAGATTCACATTTAATGCCCAATCTTCATGTAACTTTGTCTAAATGTCTGTCTTAATGATATGTTGGTTGAGTTAAAAAGTGGTTCCGGTCCGTTGAAAAACATGGCCGCCAGTGGGCGGGGCAGTTTTCCTTATTTGGCTAAAGAGAAACCTTGTTAACACGCTAGAAGTCACAATTTTGGCCCAATCGTCATGAAAGTTAATCAAACATTGGTTTTATTGATATGTCAGACGAGTCGAAAATGGTCCAGATCGGTGAAAAAACATGGCCGCCAGTGGGCGGGGCATTTTTCTCTATATGTATATAGTGAAAAAATGTGAAATTCTAGAAGTCACATTTTTTGCCCAATTTTCATGAAATTTGGTCAGAACATTTGTTTCCTTGAGATGAGAGTTGAGTTGGAAAATGGTTCTGGTCAGTTGAATAACATGGCTGCCGGGGGGGGGGCAGTTTTCTTATATTTATATAGTAAAAAAAAGCTTGTGAACACTCTACAAGTCACATTTTTTGCCCAATCATCATGAAACTTGGTGAAAAGATTGTTTTATATATATCTCAGATGAGTTTGCAAATGGTCCCGATGGGTCAATAAACATGGCTGCCAGGGGGTGGAGCAGTTTTCCTTATGTGACTATATAGAGAGAAACATTGTGATGGAACACTATCGAAGTCACATATTTTGCCTTATCATCGTGAAACTTAGTCAATACATTGGTTTTATTGATTTCTCGGACAAGTTGGAAAATGGCTCAGATCGGTGAAACACACTGTTTAGCTCACCTGATTGCTCAGGTGAGGTTTTAGGATTGGTCTTTGTCCGCTGTCCATTCGTCCACATTGGTTTGTAAACACTCTAGCATTAACATTTTCTCAAGCATTCTTTATCAAAGTTGCTGAAAGATCTCAGTCAAGTTTGATGATGAGCAAAATCACATAATTAATGCCATAATTATTGCCCTTAGATTGTCAAAATTTTCATTATATTATACAAAATCCTTGTAAGCAAAGTTTGATGTTTGGTAAGGGGGGTCAACTCAAAATATTGGTCACCATTTCAAATCTTACAAAAACAAAACCCCTCCCTACGCCAGAGTTTTGGTTCAATAATGATGAAACTTTACCAGGATGTTTGTCTGGTCAATATCTAGGTCAAATTTGGATTACAGGGCTCAACATTAACGGTTGTCCGATTGCCCCTGGCAAATAAAAATTGGGTCCGGGCAAGTTATTTTATAATCTAGTTGTCCGCCCGGGCAAGTGCAAAAAAGAACAAAGAAAAATGTGTGTTTCTATGGTTAAATAGTACAAATAATCACGAACGATTTGCCTAATGCACGAATTTACCTCGGCGATGTTTGTTTGCGGAAGTCCGAACTAACTACGCATGGTGCTCATGCATTTCCAAACTTATTTTTAGAAACCAAAGGCCGTAAATTGATTGGGATTCCGAACATCGGCTTTCAAATGCTATTGTGTTTATCTTTTACAGACGAGAAATGTCTAGTTTATTTAACTTCGGCTTTACAAGTAACTGTTAGTCTGCAAAATCTTTAATTGCTGTAATCATTTTGTCAAATGTGCAAAAATAAAAAAGGTCTTGTGGTGTATCATTTTGATCTCTATTAAAAAGATCAGGTTTACAGTTAATGTGATATTTCATGTTTGGGCAAGTGGCTATATGTTCAGGGCAAGTAGATTTTCTAAGTACTTACCCGGCAGGGCATGTTGGTTTTTAGGTTAATGTTGAGCCCTGCATTAGGTAAAGATTGAATGAACGGACTCCTCTCAGGTGAGCAAACTAGGGCCATCTTTGCCCTCTTGTTTCTAATACATTACAATGAGTTGTTTTTAAAAAACTAGTGCTGATTGGTTGTTTTTGGCTATTTTCCTCGATTTTCAATACAGAGTTATGGTCCTTGTTTACTTTAGAATAAGAATATTCTACAGTTTTTAACCAGGTTTTCCAAAGGAAAAAACTGTTTTTTAGATTGGCGAATGCGGGCGGGCGGGCTGGCTGGCGGGCTGGCGGGCGGAACAAGCTTGTCCGGGCCATAACTATGTCGTTCATTGTCAGATTTTAAAATCATTTGGCACATTTGTTCACCATCATTGGACGGTGTGTCGCGCGAAATAATTGCGTCGATATCTCCAAGGTCAAGGTCACACTTTGAGTTCAAAGGTCAAAAATGGCCATAAATGAGCTTGTCCTGGCCATAACTATGTCATTCATTGTGAGATCTTTAAATCATTTGGCACATTTGTTCACCATCATGGGACGGTGTGTCGCACGAAAGAATCACGTCAATATCTCCAATGTCAAGGTAGCCACGACTAAAAATAGATTTTTTTTAAAAACAAACTTACAAAGGGGGTTAATTTTGTTGTTCATTTCAAAAGTTCAGTTTTAGTTTTCTCCCTTTATCAGATTTTTTTTTCACAATGAAAACCTGGTTTTGTGACAATTTTGTCCCTTGTTTATTGTGTATTATTTGTAAACAATATACTTAAAGTAAGTTGGCCCATTGAATGGATTTAGGTCTATTATTTTGACCGTATAGAAAGAATACATATCAAATAGACACGTTTGTGCTTCATTTTTTTATTATTCATTTCTTTACATTGCCAAAGTTACCTCCCTTTCTTTTAAAAATGCACCTGGAAACATACCATGTAATTTCTACAATTTGTTCAGCATAGATGCAATATTAATATTGTGAGTGAAATTTTAGTGCCCAAACACACTTTCATTGAAAAAATTGATTACAAAATATTCCATATTATTTGACTTCCAAGCAAAAAATAAGATTTTGAAAGCCTATGTACCATCATTTTTCTGAAAAAATGCATTTTCTTTCATGAAACTTTTGTTTTATGGACATTGTTTTATTAACCAGGTTTTCCGAAGGAAAAAACTGGTTATTAGATTGGCGAATGCGGGCGGGCTGGCGGGCTGGCTGGCGGGCGGGCGGAACAAGCTTGTCCGGGCCATAACTATGTCGTTCATTGTCAGATTTTAAAATCATTTGGCACATTTGTTCACCATCATTGGACGGTGTGTCGCGCGAAATAATTACGTCGATATCTCCAAGGTCAAGGTCACACTTTGAGTTCAAAGGTCAAAAATGGCCATAAATGAGCTTGTCCTGGCCATAACTATGTCATTCATTGTGAGATTTTAAAATCATTTGGCACATTTGTTCACCATCATGGGACGGTGTGTCGCACGAAAGAATCACGTCAATATCTCCAATGTCAAGGTCGCCACTACTAAAAATAGATTTAAAAAAAAAAAAAAAACTTACAAAGGGGGTTAATTTTGTTTGTTCATTTCAAAAGTTCAGTTTGAGTTTTCTCCCTTTATCAGATTTTTTTTCACAATGAAAACCTGGTTTTGTGACAATTTTGTCCCTTGTCTATATATTTATATAGTATTGTGCTAAATACATTTCAGGCAATAGATATGACTAAAAAGTACTTTTATTTGCATTTTTATAACCCTACCCCAACTTTGCAAGTGCAAAAAAATGTAAAAGGCCAGAAGTCAATTAATTGATGGTCAAACTTCCTGAAAATTTGCATATGAGTTAGTCAGAATGTGTATGTTGCCTATACCATAAGCAAAGTTTAATACCATGTTATGACCATTACGGGTATTCTACCTTAAGCCTTTAAAACTTGAATCTTGTAAGAAAGGCCTTAAATTAAATATAACTTTCTAAGGGCCGACTTCAAATGAATCAAAATATGTATCTAAGTGGTAAAGGGTTAAATACGTATCTAAGTAGTAAAGGTTAAATACGTATTTAAGTGGTAAAGGGTTAAATACGTATTTAAGTGGTTAAGGGTTTAATGGCAAGTGTACATTATGATAGCGAAAACTCATTTCTCAATGAAAATGTTTTTAATGGGAAGTTTGTTATGATAATGTTAATAATGATTGGATAGACCATCTAATTAATAACTGTTTATGATACATTATTATAGCATGACAGAGTTTAAGAGGGATAAATACAATTACATAATGTTGGGAAAAATAGAGAGTATTAATTTCGGAATATTAAATTTTCCTTGGTTTTTGAGTACATTTGTTAATTGTTGCTATTTTAATTTTCTCTCAACTAACTTTGTGACATTGACAATTTCAATAACCATGGTAACCTTGCCTCTACACAAATACCCACATTATCTATGACCATACAATGACATCATTACGAAAATGCAATTAGTGTTGTTCTTAAGTTGTATTGTTGAATGACTCCATGCAAGTACTTAGAAATTGCGTGTTATAAGTAGAGAAGTAATTGATGAGATATTGATAAACTACTTTTGCACATGTGTTTTAGGGGAAAACCAAAAACATTCACTCATTTTCAATAACGAACACAGCAATTATTTTTCAATGCTTTTCATGCCTTATAAATCTGATTTAGATATGATTTAGGAACAGTTTCTAACTGCAACAAAAAATGAAAATGATTGGAAAGGCAATGAATAAAAAACGTTTTGTAATATTTTTGATTTTTGCTACCTTGTCATCATAGGAAATAAATATTATTTTGTTTGGCTGCTCCACTTCTGGAAATCTTAATAACTCTGATGACTGTGGATGAAAATCGATAATGTAAGGAAACCAAAGATATCCGCTTTATCATGCTGAATTCTTCATTGTCTTCTTATGATCTGATTTTGCGTGAATGTCTAGCATTATCATGACATTTTATTTACAAGTTTTATTCTATTGTAAAGTCAGCAGTCAAGAATTTTGTTAATATGAACAAAAAAAGCAGAATTTATCAATCAATCTATAAAAAGTTATAGATAGTTATAATAATGCCCATATAAGTGCATATGCTTAAAGCATCAGATTAGCCTGTGCAGTCCGCACATTTGTTTGGTCAAAAGAAGTGTCTTCTAAATGAAAATCCAGTCAAGGTGGAAATTGTTGTCCCAGATTAACCTGTGCAGACAGCACTGGCTAATATAGGACAATATTTATACAAATGCGTTAAGCCCTGATTTCCTAAAGACACGCTCAATTATTAGCTCGACTATTATATATGAAATAAATATAGTGTAGCTAACCTACTCATCCCGGCGTCTGCGTTAGCGTTGGCGTTAGCATCTGCATGCAAATGTTAAAGTTTTCGTACTACCCCAAATATTTTCTTTCTCCCTTGACATATTGCTTTCATATTTTGCATACTTGTTTACCAACATGACCCCAACCTATAAACAAGAGCAGACAACTCTATCAAGCATTTTGTCATAATTATGGCCCCTTTTCCACTTAGAATATGCAGCAAATGTTAAAGTTTTCGTACTACCCCATTTATTTTCATTGTCCCTTGACATACTGCTTTTATATTTTGCATACTTGTTTACCAACATCACCCCCAACCTATAAACAAGAGCAGACAACTCTATCAAGCATTTTGTCATAATTATTGCCCCTTTTATACTTAGAATATGCATATTATTGATAAATCTATGTTAAAGTTTGCGTACTACCCCAAATATTTCCTATATCCTTTGACATATTGCTTTTATATGTTGCATACTTGTTTAGCAACATGACCCCGACCTATAAACAAGAGCAGACCACTGTATCAAGCATTTTGACATAATTATAGCCCCTTTTACACTTAGATAATTGAACATTTTGCTTAAATTGCCATAACTTCTTTATTTATGATCACATTTTATTATTACTTTAACAAAACAACACTTACCTGAATACCACAATGGATTCCACCCAAACAATACCCCACGCCCCTACCAGAATCCCTCCCCCCCCCCATATCACACCTTCCCCCCCCCCCCCAAATTTTATTTTTTTTAAACATCATCTAATAAATTACCCCACCCCACATTATACCCCCCTCTCACCCCCACCCACCCTACCCCACCCCAATTTTTTTTTTTTTAAACATCATCTAATAAATTACCCCACCCCACAATATACCCCCCTCTCACCCCCCCCCCCACCCCCCTACCCCCCCACCCCCCCAATTTTTTTTTTTAAACATCATCTAATAAATTACCACACCCCACATTATACTCCCTCTCACCCCCCCCCCCCCCCTACCCCCCCCCCCCCCAAAATAAAAAAATATTATTTTTTTTTTCCTTTTTTTATTTTTGAAAGATTGTCTAATAAATTATTGAATATGAACAATTTCCCCATGATGGCTTACATTATACTGTCAAGCACTCGAATAGTCGAGCACGCTGTCCTCTGACAGCTCTTGTTTTTATCTGTGCTGATCAGCATTCACACAAAAAGCATTAAATGCCTTATGTTACTTAGGAACTGATTTCAGAGATCATACCACCACAGGCAGACTTTGGTCAAACTACGATTGATTGAATAATAGCTTGCTTAATATAGATCCTCCTTATAGTGTGTTGTATATTACTATGACCCATGTCCTGAGAAAAAAGGTCTTATGGCAAAGGCGGCAAAAGTAGCTCCATACAAACCCGCACATATGTGCTGTCTGCTTAGCAGTTACTCAGGGTTTGCACAGACCTTGAAAAGTGCTTGAAAATCAAGCTTTACCTTGAAAAAAGCTTACTACCAATCTGGAGTGCTTAATTTCAAACATAGCCTTGATAAGTGCTTAGAAAGTGCTTGAATTTGGCGGGAAAAGTGTTTGAAAATGAAATAATCACAATCAAAGGTGTTGGAAACATATCAATTCATTTCAAGCTTTCAGGTAATTTCACATCATATGGATCCGATGATATTGATTGCTCCTCCTATCTGAGTAGATACCCAGTGTTTAAGTGTACAGTCTTTCTAGTTCTGAATTTACGGGAATTATGAACAGGCTACACTCTACTACAACAACTTTTAGGAATCTACTTTGTGGTCAAATGAAGAAAATGGCGCCTAACGCCTTCAAGACAATGTGTTCTTTGGGTAGTAGAAGTTTATAAGACAAAGGCAAGATGAAAGCAATGTTAAACAAATATTAAATTGCCAGCATGGGCTAATTGGCTCTCAAGGGCCCCCAAAGATCGAGCATGATTAACAAGAGAATTCTGGTTTGTTACAACTTTAATGAATGTAAGTTTACACAGTTAGATATGCCCACACAAATTAATATAAGTGTGTTTAATATTATAAAAACACCTGATAGAAACACAAACGTTCACTATTTTCAACATTTTCAATGGTGTTAACTTTAATTTGAAAGCGAGGCTGAACTTTGGGTACAAATGAGTAGAGGTCTGTGTCATGATATTTTTTTGAACATTATCACACTGTTTTTTTATGCCCCCAGAAGGGTGGCATATAGCAGTTGAACTGTCGGTCAATCCATCTGTCTGTCAGTCTGTGTGTCGGTTCGAAAACTTAAATATTGCCCATAAGTTTTGCAATATTGAAGATAGCAACTTGGTATTTGGCATGCATGTGTATTTCATCGAGCTGCACATTTTGAGTGGTGAAAGGTCAAGGTCATCCTTCGAGGTCAAAAGTCAAATATATGGCTTCAAAGCGGTGCAGAAGTGGGCATTGTGTTTCTGACAAAAACATCTCTTGTTTTATAATAATATCAGATTATGAATCATGGACAGACAGTTGTTTTATCAACAAAAAATATTGGATGTAGGATTAAGAAGCTGCAATAAGCTAGTTAAATATTAAAATACTGTTTTCCAATGACACAAAAATGAGAACTATTTGACATCAACATAAAATGTAGTAAAAATTTAAGTGTTGTTAAATGTATATTTCCTTCAAGTTTCATGCTGATGCCTAATAATTAGCCCTTTGCATGCTGGGAAATTTTTCGTCTGCGAAAATGTCGTCTGCTGAATTTCTAAAATTAGCATTTTCTTCAATTTTTTAGCTCACCTGATTGCTGAGGTGAGCTTTTGTGACTGGTCTTTGTCCGTCGTCTGTCCGTCCGTCCGTCCACATTTGTTCATAAACACTCTAGAGGCCACATTTATTGTCCGATCTTCATGAAACTTGGTCAGAAGCTTCGTCCCAATGAAATCTCGGTTGAGTTCGAAACTGGGTCGTGCCGGGTCTAAAACTAGGTCACTAGGTAAAAAAAAGCAAAAACTTGTAAACACTGTAGAATTCACATTTCATGCCCAATCTTCATGTAACTTTGTCAAAATGTTTGTCTTAATGATATGTTGGTTGAGTTCAAAAGTGGTTCCGGTCCGTTGAAAAACATGGCTGCCAGTGGGCGGGGCAGTTTTCCTTATTTGGCTATAGAGAAACCTTGTAAACACTCTAGAAGTCACAATTTTTGCCCAATCATCATGAAAGTTGGTTAAAACATTGGTTTTATTGATTTCTAGGACGAGTTCAAAATGGTCTAGATCGGTGAAAAAACATGGCCGCCAGTGGGCGGGGCATTTTTCTCTATATGTTTATAGTGAAAACATGTGAACACTCAAGAAGTCACATTTTTGACCCAATTTTCATGATATTTGGTCAGATCATTTGTTTCCTTGATACGAGTTCGAAAATGGTTCCGGTCCGTTGAAAAACATGGTTGCCAGGGGGACGAGCAGTTTTTCTTATATTTATATAGTAAAAAGGCTTGTAAACCATCATGCCTAAGGTCATGTAACATGCAAGACAACTCTTCTAAATATTGCATTTAAGTTTACAGTAGTTACTCCCCTTTGACTATTAATGTTTTCATAATAATACAGTGTATTTTCTAGATGGCACATTTCTTTTCCGATCTTCATGAAACTTGGTCAGAAGCTTTGTCTCAATGATATCTCGGTCGAGTTCGAAACTGGGTCATGCTGGGTCAAAAACTAGGTCACTAGGTCAAAAAAAGAAAAACCTTGTAAACACTGTAGAAGTCACATTTCATGCCCAATCTTCATGAAACTTTGTCAAAATGTTTGTCTTAATGATATGTTGGTTGAGTTCAAAAGTGGTTCTGGTCTGTTGAAAAAAATGGCCGCCAGTGGGCGGGGCAGTTTTCCTTATTTGGCTATAGAGATACCTTGTAAACACTCTAGAGGCCACATTTTTTTGTCCGATCTTCATGAAACTTGGTCAGAAGATTTGTCCGAATGATATCTCGATGGAGTTGGAAACTGGGTCATGCTGGGTCAAAAACTAGGTCACTAGGTCAAAAAGCAGAAAAACCTTGGAAACACTGGAGAAGTCACATTTCATGCCCAATCTTCTTGTAACTTTGTCAAAATGTTTTCTTAATGATATGTTGGTTGAGTTCAAAAGTGGTTCTGGTCCGTTGAAAAACATGGCCGCCAGTGGGCGGGGCAGTTTTCCTTATTTAGCTATAGAGAAACCTTGTAAACACACTAGAAGTCACAATTTTTGCCCAATCATCATGAAAGTTGGACAAAACATTGATTTTATTGATATCTCAGACGAGTTCGAAAATGGTCCAGATCGGTGAAAAACATGGCGACCAGTGGGCGGGGCATTTTTCTCTATATGTATATAGTGAAAACATGTGAACACTCTAGAAGTCACATCTTTGGCCCAATTTTCATGAAATTCGGACAGAACATATGTTTCCTTGATATGAGAGTTGAGTTAAAAAATGGTTCTGGTCAGTTGAATAACATGGCTGCCGGGGGGTCAGTTTTCTTATATTTATATAGTCAAAAAAGCTTGTGAACACTCTAGAAGTCACATTTTTTGCCCAATCATCATGAAACTTGGGGGGCAGTTTTCCTTATGTGACTAGAGAGAAACCTTGTGATTGAACACTATAGAAGTCTCATTTTTTGCCTAATCTTCGTGAAACTTAGTCAATACTAAGTTAGTTGGTTGTTAGTTGAAACTTAGTTGGTTTTATTGATTTCTCAGACAAGTTGGAAAATGGCTCAGATCGGTGAAACACACTTTTTAGCTCACCTGATTGCTCAGGTGAGGTTTTAGAATTGGTCTTTGTCCGCCGTCCATTCGTCCACATTTGGTTTGTAAACACTCCAGCATTCACACTTCTCAAATATTCTTTATGAAAGTTGCTGAAAGATCTCAGTCAAGTTTGATAATGAGCAAAATCACATAATTAATGCCATAATTATTGCCCATAGATTGTCCAAATTTTCATTATATTATACACAAGAGCTGTCAGAGGACAGCGCGCTCGACTATTCAAGTGCTTGACAGTATAACGTAAGCCATCATGGGGAAATTGTTAATGTTCAATAATTTATTAGACGATATTTCAAAAAAATAAAAGGAAAAAAAAAATTTGTTTTGGGGGGGGGGGGTAAGGGGAGGGGGGAGTGAGAGGGGGGTATAATGAGGGTTGTGGTAATTTATTAGATGATGTTTAAAAAAAAAAGTTTTTTTTGGGGGGGGGGTTATAATGTGGGGTGTGGTAATTATTTAGATGATGTTTAAAAAAAAAATGGGGGGGGGGAGGTTGGGGGGAGGGGAAGGAAGGGATTCTGGGTAGGGGCCTGGGGTATTGTTTGGGTGGAATCCATTGTGGTATTCAGGTAAGTGTTGTTTTGTTAAAGTAATAATAAAATGTGATCATAAATGAAGAAGTTATGGCAATTAAAGCAAAATGTTCAATTATCTAAGTGTATAAGGGGCCATAATTATGTCAAAATGCTTGATACAGTGGTCTGCTCTTGTTTATAGGTTGGGGTCATGTTTGTAAACAAGTATGCAACATATAAAAGCAATATGTCAAAGGATATAGGAAATATTTGGGGTAGTACGCAAACTTTAACATAGATTTATCAATAATATGCATATTCTAAAAATAAAAGGGCAATAATTATGACAAATGCTTGATAGAGTTGTCTGCTCTTGTTTATAGGTTGGGGTGATGTTGGTAAACAAGTATGCAAAATATGAAAGCAATATGTCAAGGGACAATGAAAATAAATGGGGTAGTACGAAAACTTTAACATTTGCTGCATATTCTAAGTGGAAAAGGGGCTATAATTATGACAAAAGTGCTTGATAGAGTTGTCTGCTCTTGTTTATAGGTTGGGGTCATGTTGGTAAACAAGTATGCAAAATATGAAAGCAATATGTCAAGGGAGAATAAAAATAATTGGGGTAGTACGAAAACTTTAACATTTGCACACTAACGCAGACGCCGACGCAGACGCCGGGATGAGAAGGATAGCTCCACTATATATATTATATATATTAAAGTCGAGCTAAAAATCCTCGTAAACACTCTAGAGGTCACAATTTTGTTTCAGATTTTATGAACCTTGGTTAAAATATTTATTTTTGTAAGCAAAGTTTGATGTTTGGTAAGGGGGGTCAACTCAAAATATAGGTCACCAGGTAAAATCTTACAAAAACAAAAACACTCCATACGCCAGAGTTTTGGTTCAATAATGATGAAACTTGACCAGGATGTTTGTCTGGACAATATCTAGGTCAAGTGTGACGTTTGGTAAAGATTAAATGAACCGACTCCTCTCAGGTGAGCGAACTAGGGCCATCGTGGCCCTCTTATTTTCAAAGAATACTATCAGAATAGCAAACAGTTTGGATCCTGATGAGATGCCATGTTCTGTGGTGTCTCATCTGGATCCAAACTGTTTGCAAAGGCCTTCAAAATTTGGTTCCAGCACTGAAAGAGTTAAATGAGGAGCCAGTTTAATTACATTGAGTTGTTATGTATGTACAGATACATCTTTGTTAGTATTGTCATGAAAAGAATTTAAAGAAATTTCAAAGTTGCAAATAGGAAAAATGCTTTAATGTAACTTATTTACCTTGAAAAGTGCTTAAAAAGTGCTTGAATTCCTTTTGGAAATGTGTGTTTGAACCCTGCTACCCTTTCCACTATTAAGTCACACAATGTTGTTCTTAATAGCAGACCGTATCCACACAGTCTTGTCAGGAGCTGCGCTGGCCGCATATTGCATACGATGGATTTCGCAAGTGGCGGTTGTTATTATGTTCTATTCTATCCTATTCTGGTATTGTCGATTATCAACAATTTATCCATGCACTTTTTATCAGGATGGTTTGAGGATATTTACATTGCTGGCTTGCTGTTGGGGTGTGCACATTGCTGCTTCTCGGAATTTCCTAGTATAGTTCATTTGTTAATTGATACTGGTTTTGTCTTTCTTGCATTTAATTGGAATTTCATGTTCCGCCCACATACGCACTGTTGCTTTCCGTTCATGAACAGAAGCCTGTAATTAGAGACATTTTTAAAATCACTGTAAACAAACCAACAAGTCTGCTGAATTATATTGAAGCGAATGTTTTTCACATTTATTGAAGTGAATGTTTTTCACATTAATGCTTTTGCAATTGAGAGGTTAACATATATTTGCCAGATTAATTGTGATGTTTGAATCAATGCTTATGCCAATATTGCACTTTTGCTGTCTTTTTCTCTATTTGAAGTCCAATTTGTGAGGAATTATTTCACTTGATTAAAATCTATTTGGAAAATTTTGGATAACCAAGTGTCAAGTCATAACTAATCATATGCATTTTTTAAAGTTAATTTAAGCCAACCAAGCTATGTACCCCAATATCATCTATAACTGAAATCCTTTTCACTACATAAACTGAGTTGTGTCATGCTAAAATAGGTCCTATGCCATATTCATCCATGGAAGCCCCAGACCAGTCTGTGCAATTGCCTATGCAGTCTGCTATATAGTCGAGCTAGTTTTCATGGACTCATAGCAGATAGGGTAGCTCCTGACCAGACTGCGCCGATGTGCAGGCTTGGCTGCAGTTTCTCTGGCCACATATAGCGTAAGACAAATTTTCGCATGACGCGCCTCCATTCATGAAGCTTGTGATGTGTTTGAGATATTAATGGACAAATGGAGATTAAATAATTTCACAACAGAAAGGGAAAGATTTTCAGTACACTTTTTGTTGAAAAACCTGGATTGCTTTATAAAAGTGACTTTTATAGTTTTGCATTGGACATTTTCTGAAATATTGTCCCTTGGTCATATATTTACCTGAGTATTCCATATAATTACAATGATCAAAGAAAATTCTTTTTTTTCCAAAATCAGAAATAAATTGTATCTTTGCTTGTGTTTTGTGTTTTCAGCAAGAGGAGTTGATAGTGCAGCTTCAGGAGCAGCATTTCCAGCAGTACATGCAACAGGTCTATCAGCAGCAACTGCTCCACCAGCAGCAGCAGTATCAGCAGCTCCAGGCCATGCAGGCCGCACAACAACAACAGAGCAACGGCCCCACCCCCATTGGGTCTCCGCCCCCCGGTCCCACTCAACAGAATCTGACTTCTCTACCCACATCAGTCCCAGCAGCTGTCAATCATTTACAGAATGGCCCTGTGGCCCCTCCCTCTGTTGCACAGACCAATGGGAACCAGGAGAATGGTGAAGATTCTACAAAGGACCATGAAGGTATGCAACCTACCTTTCAAATATGGTTGTCTTACAGATTCTTAAAAAACTATAAATCATTGTTTTCGACTGATAGACTTTAGAACTATAGAAATGTCAAACATGTGCATCACGTGTCAGACTTTTGAACCACAACAGTCAGTGTCTCAAAACATTAATAAAACATCTCACTGTTGATTATTAAGTATTAAAAAAATCTGCTATTTTCTATTTTCCTCCATGTGCTGAAATGATGACTTAAAAGATACCACAGTTGTATATTCACAATTTATCACAACACAAATAAGTGTTATCAGAGGTGAGAATATGTATGAAACACTTAGAATTGCACTGTAGCATTAATAGTCTACGCACAAGTGGTCAATTATGACTGGCCAAGAGGACCAATAATGTCCAAATTAATATTGGCCTCAAACGATTATTACATGACACTAATTAAATTGCCAGAAACATTCCAGGTCAGTGCATAATGTAGTTGTGAAGAATCAGCTACGACCTGTAAACAAAACTCTGCATAACAAACACTGCACGAAACATTTAAATATGATATATTAAAATTTGTTTTTATAAATCTGTAAACATTTATTATATTCACTTGATCATGCTTTATGAACAATTCTCTCAATGTTTTTATTTGTTCAAATTTGGGTCCTGTAAGTGGACCCATTCCCAAACGGAAAAAAGTATATAGTTTTTTCCCAAATGCGACCTAAAATTTCCCAATTGAAGGTTTCTGTAGAAGAATATTGTTTAAAAAAAGTTTAAACATGTCATTCATCCCCAAATCCAGCTCTATAAGTTGAACCTAATAAAATATAACATTGAAATCACTTGGAGTATGAATTTTAAAGTATTTGCAAGCATAAAATGAACAACATTAATTTCCCAATTTTAGTCAAAAGGATGAAATATTTTCCAACCCAAAGGGACCCGGCCCCATTCCCAAAATGGTGAAAAAACACTGATTCTATTACTATGAGCATGTTTATTTTGCAATATATACTCGCATATTTAAAAAAACTATCCGTCTGGCCTTTTTAAATCACCTGAGCCCAATGTGCTCATGGTGAGCTTTTGTGATTGCCTTTTGTCCGTCGTGAGGCGTCAACATTTGCCTTGTTAACACTCTTGAGGCCACATTTATTGTTCAATCTTCATGAAATTTTGTCAGAAGATTGGTCTCAATGAAATCTTGATTGTGTTCGAAAATGGTTTCGTTTGCTTGAAAAACATGGCTGCCATGGGGCGAGGCATTTTTCCTGATATGGCTATATATATATATGGCTATAGTAAAATCTTGTTAACACTCTAGAGGCCACATTTATTGTCCGATCTTCATGAAACTTGGTCACAACATTCACAAGATTCATCCCAATAATATCATGGACGAGTTCTAAAATGGTTTCGGTTGCTTTAAAAAAACATGGCCTCCAGGGGGCGGGGCATTTTTCCTTACATGGCTATATATTTAGTAAAACCTTGTTAACACTCTAGAGGCCACATTTATTGTCCAATCTTCATGAAATTTGGTCAGAAGATTGGTCTCAATGATATCTTGGATGAGTTCGAAAATGGTAACGCTTGCTTGAAAAACATTGCTGCCAAGGGGCGAGGCATTTTTCCTTATATGGCTTTTGTAAAACCTTGTTTACACTCTAGAGGCCACATTTATTTTCCGATCGTCATGAAACTTGGTCAGAAGATTTGTCCCAATGATATCTTGGCTGAGTTCCAAAGTGGTTTCGGTTGCTTTAAAAACATGGCCACCAGGGGGCAGGGCATTTTTTCCTAATACGGCTAAATATTGCTTTAGTAAAACCTTATTAACACTATAGAGGCCACATTTATTGTCCGATCATCATGAAACTTGGTCACAAGTTTTGTACCAATGATATCTTAGATGAGTTTGTAAATGGTTCCGGTAGGTGGAAAAACATGGCCACCAAGGGGGCGTGGCATTTTTCCTTATATAGCTATAGTAAAACCTTGTTAACACTATAGAAGCCATATTTATTGCTCAATCATCATGAACTTTTGTCAGAAGATTTCTCCCAATAATAACTTGGACAAGTTTGAAAATGGTTCTAGTTGCTTGAAAAACATGGTCACCAGGGGGCGGGGTAATGATATCTTGGATGTGTATGGAAATGGTTCTGGTCTGTTCAAAACATGACTGCCAGGGTGTTCACTAGTCATGAAAGTCATTAAGAACATTTTGTTCTAATGACATCTTGGGCTGCACAGAACAGGTCAGTTCCTTTGAATCTCAGGTGAGCAACTTTGGGCCTTTTAGGCCCTCTTGTTTCATATTTTTTCCAGCTTTTTTCCAGCGTCAAACTTTCCATGAACAGCTTTGCTTTAACCCTGGTTAAGTTCCCTGAAAACATTCAACCCTTGTTAAGCTCCCTGAAAACATTCTACTATGGGTATCTCCCTGAAAACATTCAGCCCTGGTTAAGCTCTCTGAAAACATTCAACTCTGGTTAAGCTCCCTGAAAACATTCAACCGAGGTTAAGCTCCCTGAAAACAATCAACCCTGGGTAGCTCCCTGAAAACATTCAACCCAGGTTAAGCTTCCTGAAAACATTCAACTCTGGTTAAGCTCCCTGAAAACATTCTACTCTGGGTAGCTTCCTGAAAACATTCAGCCCTGGTTAAGCTCCCTGAAAACATTCAGCCCTGGTTAAGCTCCCTGGAAACATTCTACTCTGGGTAGCTTCCTGAAAACATTCAACTCTGGTTAAGCTCCCTGAAAACATTCTACTCTGGGTAGCTCCCTGAAAACATTCAACCCATTTAAAGCTCCCTGAAAACATTCTACTCTGGTTAAGCTCCCTGAAAACATTCAACTCTGGTTAAGCTCCCTGAAAACAGTCGACTCAGTTAAGCTCCCTGAAAACATTAAACCCTGGGTAGCTCCCTGAAAACATTCAACCCAGGTTAAGCTCCCTGAAAACATTCTACTCTGGGTAGCTCCCTGAAAACATTTAGCCCTGGTAAAGCTCCCTAAAAACATTCAACTCTGGTTAAGCTCCCTGAAAACATTCTACTATGGGTAGCTCCCAGAAAACATTCAGCGCTAATTAAGCTCTCTAAAAACATTCAGCCCTGGTTAAGCTCCCTAAAAACATTCTACTCTGGGTAGCTCCCTGAAAACATTCAGCCCTGGTTAAGCTCTCTGAAAACATTCAACTCTGGTTAAGCTCCCTGAAAACATTCAGCCCTGGTTAAGCTCCCTGAAAACATTCAACTCTGGTTAAGATCCATGAAAACATTCTAACCAGGTTAAGCTCCCTGAAAACATTCTACTCTGGGTAGCTCCCTGAAAACATTCAACCCAGGTTAAGCTCCCTGAAAACATACTTCTCTGGGTAGCTCCCTGAAAACATTCAACCCAGGTTAAGCTCTCTGAAAACATTCAACTCTGGGTAGCTCCCTGAAAACATTCAAGCCAGGTTAAGCTCCCTAAAAACATTCAACTCTGGGTAGCTCCCTGAAAACATTCAGCCCTGGTTAAGCTCCCTGAAAACATTCTACTCTGGGTAGCTCCCTAAAATCATTCTACTCTGGTTAAGCTCCCTGAAAACATTCAACTCTGATTAAGCTCCCTGAAAACATTCAACTCTGGTTAAGCTCCCTGAAAACATTTAACCCAGGTTAAGCTTTCTGAAAACATTCAACCCTGGTTAAGCTCCCTGAAAACATTCTACTCTGGGTTGCTTCCTGAAAACATTCACCACAGGTTAAGCTCCCTGAAAACATTCTACTCTGGGTAGCTCCCTGAAAACATTCAACCAAGGTTAAGCTCCCTGAAAACAATCTTCTCAGGGTAGCTCCCTGAAAACATTCACCACAGGTTAAGCTCCCTGAAAACATTCTACGCTGGGTAGCTCCCTGAAAACATTCAACCAAGGTTAAGCTCCCTGAAAACAATCTTCTCAGGGTAGCTCCCTGAAAACATTCTACTCTGGGTAGCTTCCTGAAAGCATTTACTCTGGTTAAGCTCCCTGAAAACATTCAACTCTGGTTAAGCT
This sequence comes from Dreissena polymorpha, assembly GCF_020536995.1. Taxonomy (NCBI): domain Eukaryota; kingdom Metazoa; phylum Mollusca; class Bivalvia; order Myida; family Dreissenidae; genus Dreissena; species Dreissena polymorpha. The sequence continues at coordinate 21,934,169 of NC_068357.1, forward strand.
CCCTGAAAACATTTAACCCAGGTTAAGCTTTCTGAAAACATTCAACCCTGGTTAAGCTCCCTGAAAACATTCTACTCTGGGTTGCTTCCTGAAAACATTCAACCCAGGTTAAGCTCCCTGAAAACATTCTACTCTGGGTAGCTCCCTGATGACATTCAACCCAGGTTAAGCTCCCTGAAAACATTCTACTCAGGGTAGCTCCCTGAAAACATTCAACCCAGGTTAAGCTCCCTGAAAACATTCTACTCTGGGTAGCTTCCTGAAAACATTCTACTCTGGTTAAGCTCCCTGAAAACATTCAACTCTGGTTAAGCTCTCTGAAAACATTCAACTCTGGTTAAGCTCCCTGAAAACATTCAGCCCTGGTTAAGCTCCCTGATAACATTCAACTCTGGTTAAGATCCATGAAAACATTCAAACCAGCTTAAGCTCCCTGAAAACATTCTACTCTGGGTAGCTCCCTGAAAACATTCAACCCAGGTTAAGCTCCCTGAAAACATTCTACTCTGGGTAGCTCCCTGAAAACATTCAACCCAGGTTAAGCTCTCTGAAAACATTCAACTCTGGGTAGCTCCCTGAAAACATTCAAACCAGGTTAAGCTCCCTAAAACATTCAACTCTGGGTAGCTCCCTGAAAACATTCAGCCCTGGTTAAGCACCCTGAAAACATTCTACTCTGGGTAGCTCCCTAAAATCATTCTACTCTGGTTAAGCTCCCTGAAAACATTCAACTCTGATTAAGCTCCCTGAAAACATTCAACTCTGGTTAAGCTCCCTGAAAACATTTAACCCAGGTTAAGCTCCCTAAAACATTCAACTCTGGGTAGCTCCCTGAAAACATTCAGCCCTGGTTAAGCACCCTGAAAACATTCTACTCTGGGTAGCTCCCTAAAATCATTCTACTCTGGTTAAGCTCCCTGAAAACATTCAACTCTGATTAAGCTCCCTGAAAACATTCAACCCTGGTTAAGCTCCCTGAAAACATTTTACTCTGGGTTGCTTCCTGAAAACATTCAACACAGGTTAAGCTCCCTGAAAATATTATACTCTTGGTAGCTCCCTGAAAACATTCAACCAAGGTTAAGCTCCCTGAAAACAATCTTCTCAGGGTAGCTCCCTGAAAACATTCAACCCAGGTTAAGCTCCCTAAAAACATTCAACTCTGGGTAGCTCCCTGAAAACATTCAGCCCTGGTTAAGCTCCCTGAAAACATTCAACTCCGGTTAAGCTCCCTGAAAACATTCTACTCTGGGTAGCTCCCTGAAAACATTCAGCCCTGGTTAAGCTCTTTGAAAACATTCAACTCTGGTTAAGCTCCCTGAAAACATTCAACCCAGGTTAAGCTCCCTGAAAACATTCAACCCTGGTTAAGCTCCCTGAAAACATTCAAACCAGGTTAAGCTCCCTGAAAACATTCAACCCTGGTTAAGCTCCCTGAAAATATTCCAGGCTTCATCCCAGGTTAAGCTTTCTTAAAACATTCCAAGCTTCAACCCTGATTTAGCTACCTGAAAACATTCCAATTCCATTTTCTTCAAATCTAAATTTGAAAGGGCCACTTAGATAATTTAACTTAAATTTCTAAAAAGAATCAAATTTAAACAGCAACAAATAAAAATATCTACATCATTATACATGTATGTACAATCAAATTGCATTAATTTTCTCTAGAAGGTTTCACACTAAACTGCCAATGTAAATTTCGACACACTAAAAGATTTCCTGTTTGGTGGTCAATTACACTGTTGTGCCAGTAACAAAGTCAATGCTCTCACAAGGACATGTGACATCATCATGTTGGAACAATAACATGTTTTATTGAAAAAAATGAGGAAGAGGCAAATTATCATAATGACACAATATTATAAATCGTGATATATTGAAAATCCTTGGAATTCTCTATCAGATATATTATTTGTTTATATAAATTGCCTGCTGATGCAGAGTGGTAATTTTATCCACGTAATGCACAGCAGTCAAACCCACACAATATTTTGATGATGTTGTTTGCCAGACTAAGGATCAGTATTTTGATATTTTTCGATAACCTAACTGATTTTTATCGCCAAAGTTCAAGGTCCAGCAGTCTTTTATGGAGACTGAATTACCATATTCTAAGTGTGTTGTTATGAAAATTTTCTTTTGATGTAAAAGGACAGCTCAATTAAGCATCATATGATACAAGATGCTGGGTGCTGATAGAGCATGGGTATTGACATTAACCCTTTGCATGCTGGGAAATTTGTCGTCTGCAAAAATGTCGTCTGCAGAATTTCTAAAATTAGCATTTTCTTTGATTTTTTTCAAAGAATACTATCAGAATAGCAAACAGTTTGGATCCTGATGAGACACCACGTTCTGTGGCATCTCATCTGGATCCAAACTGTTTGCAAAGGCCTTTAAAATTCGGTTCCCGCACTGAAAGGGTTAAATCATGTCTCATAAAACCTGTTTTCTATGTAAGAAGTTGTTTTCAACAACAAAGCAAGAACATAGTTACATTATTTCCCTCAGTGGAATGGAGTATAGATAAAAAGGGGATATTATTTTGCTCTCCACAATTTCCTTCTGTTTGCATTCTGCGTTTTCACATAAAAAATGTTTCAATATAACAGAGTTCAGAATATGTGTATTTTCAAGATCATTTGTGAAACTGCTGAACTAATTTTTTTCACATATTATTCTGTCTGGCATGTAGTATTTTGTAGTCTTTTGCTAGATATTTTTGTGACAAAAATGGATCTTTGTGAGAATTTGATTTAATTATAAGGCCAATTAAGATTTGAAAACGGATGGAAGTTATGTTTTATATTTGAAGTTCTGTCCATCTTTAGAGCTGGTCCATTAACTTAAGTACAAGATTATTTTATTTAAAGGTATTGAATCTTTAAACTTCAAAATTTAGGATAATCACTGACAGCAGAATATGATTTTGATAAATACGCTAATTGTGTTTTGAGTGTTCTGTACTTTTGACAAATTGGTCAATTTAAGAAGTAGTCTTCTCGCATTACATTTATTATTATTTAAAATATTTTAACTGTTTTTTAAAGTTGTTGTGTACATTCAAAGCAGATGCAAGTTTATGCTTAATCCCCTGATTGAATTAAAAACTATTTCAGCTGATGAAATTCCAGAACTGCCACAAATGTTGCCTCCCCAAATGTGGGTTAAAAAGGAAATAGATGATTTCAAGAAGTCCTTAAAGCACTTTAAGGACAATGTAATCTATATTGGTTCTTTAGCGACTGCCACTGTGAGTTTAGGTGGCATGGTTACGAAGTGATAGAGATGCTTTATTTTTATGTGTCTTGTGTCAATGTGTATATGAGCCGCGCTTTGTGAAAAGAGGGTTTTATGCATGTGCGTAAAGTGTTGTCCCAGATTAGCATGTGCAGTACGCACAGGCTAATCAGGGACGACACTTTACGTCTAAACTGGATTTTTGTTAAAAAGAGACTTTCTTTAAATAGAAAATATTATAAAAGCGGAAAGTGTTGTCCCAGATTAGCCTGTGGGGACTGCACAGGCTAATCTGGGATGACACTTTACGCACATGCATTAAACCCCCTTTTCATAGAGCACAGCTCATGTGAATATTTCTTGGATGTGTTAGGTTGTCTGGAGTAATCTTGAAACATGATTGCCTGTCAAAGATAAGATAGAAGGCATTCTGCTAAGATGGATTGTTGCAAACATGGGTATATAAACAAATAGCATTTGTCCAGGAAGTATTCATTTGACATCCAAACTACCATTATACATCACAAACTGTCAGTTAAAAACAAATCTTTTCTCAATAAAGAAGGTCACACAATTTGCATGTTTTTTTCATTTGATAAAAAACATGACAATCTATGGAAATTATGACAGTTTCTTCAACTGAAATAATACATGACCGATAACCTTTTGTGGCTTTCAAGGAATGGTAGAAAAGCAATGTCACTGCTTTGGTTGTGCAACGCCTGTCACTGAGTCTTACAGATTTTCTTTTATTTTATTTTATTTTTGTAATTTTGTTGTGTGTTGTAGATGACTTGCCTCCTATTGCTGCCGCTTCAATGTGGACAAAAAAAGAAGTGAAGGAATTTAAAGATACTTTAAAAAAAGACAAAGATTCTGTGATAAAAGTCGGCTCGGGTGAGACTGTCACGGTATGTACTAGACAGTGGCTGTACTTGCCAAGCTTCTTAAGTTTAGTAAGAACTGTACTTGTTTTTGTTTACTGTATTTGTGAAAAAGAACATGTACTTTACTGTCAATTTAGGTGTTATTTGGGTGTTGAAATTGACAAATATTTGGGGGATTATGACAGATAATTATATTTTTGTCCCCTACCGGTTTCACCAGAGGGGACTTATGGTTTGCGCTCTGTCTGTCTGTCAGTCCGTCAGTCAGTCACACTTTTCTGGATCCTGCGATAACTTTAAAAGTTCTTAATATTTTTTAATGAAACTTGAAACATGGATAGATGGCAATATGGACATTATGCACGTCATTTCATTTTGTTCCTACGTCAAAAATTCTGGTTGCTATTGCAACAATAGACTAAAAATACTGCTGAAAATGGTGGTTTTCTGGATCCTGCGATAACTTTAAAAGTTCTTAATATTTTTTCATGAAACTTGAAACATGGATAGATGGCAATATGGACATTACGCACAGCATTTCATTTTGTTCCAACGTCAAAAATTCAGGTTGCTATGGCAACAAATAAAAAATAATAATCTGACAATGGTGGAATTTCTGACAATCATGGTGGAGCTGGTAGGGGACTATATTGCTTGGCAATAGTCTGGTTATTTTTGCAATTCCGTTTGAAGTGAAAATGTTTGAAATGTTTTGTAAAAATTTGTCCTGAAGAAAAAAATGTAAAGTATTGTAAGACTTTCAGAACATGTTTTGTTGGCATGCTGTGTTCCTTGCTTGTTTTTTCTTTTACCTCATGTCTTCTTTTTGTAGTACAAAACACAATTTTCCTTATTTTCTTTTGTTACATAATATATTTTTGAAACTTGGAAATACAATTGTCTGAGCTTATTATTTTGAGTTAACTGGTTAGCATGTATTTCAAGAAATCTATTTTGATTTGAACTAATCATTGCAAAAATAAAACAGATAAATAAGAAAACAGGAACAAGTCACTTTTTCTGTAATATTATATTATAAGCTGTCAGGGGACAGCTGTTGTTTATTTTACCAATAACAAATAGTTGTGTGTGTATGCAAATACTGTCAGGAAAAGCTTTATGGCTAGGTTCTAATTTCATTTTGTGATAATAATTACTTGCATTGTATAAACCCATTTAGGCCTAGTGGACTCTCCCATCCTTCTAAATTGGATCAATTTATTTCCAAAATTAGGGATGTCTAATATATTTATTTCTATATTTAGAATATTTCTTACAGAAATTTCTTTAAGCAAACAGTGCAGACCCTGATGAGACCCCGCATCATGCGGCGTCTAATCTGGGTCTACGCTGTTTGCCAAGGACTTTTTTCTAGACGCTAGGCATAAATGGGTTAAATAATGCCATTCTATTGATAACACCATCTCATTTTTCCAACAATCAATACTTAACACAATCAGGTCAACAAACATATGTTTGCTGGGACACTGCAAAAAAGTGTTGTGTAACTGTAAGATACATATTGTCTGCTAATTGTAATGATCATTTATCAGGTGATCTTCTGAAAGAATATAATAGCTATTGATTTTGTGGAGTAATGTCATAACAACAAGTGCCTTGAAACTTCTGGTGGCAGCAAATGTGATGAATTATAATGGAAACATTGATTGCTACATTATACCTTGTATTCTTATATCCTTATAAATTGTTGTCATTAAGTGTTGTGTAATAAATGGATCTTTACTTCATTGCTTGCATAGACCTCTTCTATAATGATCTTTGAAGATGAGAATTTGTACGTAAAACTCAATAATGTTATCATTATGCTAATTGTAAGATATTGTAGTTACCCTATGTCTGGCTTCCTCCGTATTGTGTGTTCAACTTATAGCTTGTTTTCACTCTAGAGACTATATTTTGTCATCCATCCTTATCAAACGTAGTCAGAAGATTTTCAGGGCATGGTTAAGTTTCCTGTACTTATGCAGGGGTGTCAATTTTCCGGCTTATTCCTGAAATTACGATTTGAGCCGTCCAGGGTCGATTTTGAGATGAATGTTAATCCGATGAGTTTGTCTAAAGGGGGGTGGGGGAAGGGACACATTCTTTGACTGTTCGACCATTTGAGAACGAATATTTTTGTAGCCTCATCGGCATTCCTGACATTTGCGCTCAGTATCGATTTTGCCCGTTCCTTTATTTATTGATTCTGATGGGTAAGTGGCTGGCACTCACATGAGCAGTAACTGACAAAACCTTTTCACTACTTTCCGAAAACCATACAATTCTATGAATGTTGCAAATGTCCGCCATCTTGAAATTTCAAATTATATCTATTAGCAAAGTAAAGCAATGCAATATCATATTTTAAAACAATATGGCAACCAAATTATATATTGATTGCTTATTTGCTAGGTTACGGTTAATGGTTTTCACTTTCTTCGTTTTTCACAGTCGTTTTGGAAACGGTATGGTTCATCAATTTTGATTTATTTTCGACGTTGTTTATAACATTTTTTATGTCCCCCACTATAGTAGTGGGGGACATATTGTTTTTGCCCTGTCTGTTGGTCTGTCTGTTGGTCTGTCTGTTTGCGCCAACTTTAACATTTTGCAATAACTTTTGCTATATTGAAGATAGCAACTTCATATTTGGCATGCATGTGTATCTCAAGAAGCTGCACATTTTGAGTGGTGAAAGGTCAAGGTAAAGGTCATCCTTCAAGGTCAGAGGTCAAATATATGTTGCCAAAATCGCTCATTTCATGAATACTTTTGCAATATTGAAGATAGCATCTTAATATTTGGCATGCATGTGTATCTCATGGAGCTGCACATTTTAAGTGGTGAAAGGTCAAGGTCATCATTCAAGGTCAGAGGTCAAATATATGTGGTCCAAATCGCTTATTTTATGAATACTTTTGCAATATTGAAGATAGCAACTTGATATTTGGCATGCATGTGTATCTCATGGAGCTGCACATTTTGAGTGGTGAAAGGTCACGGTCAAGGTCATCCTTCACAATGTCAAGGTCATCCTACAAGGTCAAACATCATATAGGGGGACATTGTGTTTCACAAACACATTTTGTTTAGAATTACAAATACACGTGCGGTGTTATGGATGGTCTGGTTGACAATATTTTGAATTGTACAAACCAGAAATTGCACCTAGAAAAACTAAAAAAGCTAGGGCTTGGTGGACTCTGCCATTTATTTCCTTTATCTACGGCTTCAGACTCTCGGCTTAATTTTCCGGATTTTAAATTCAGGACAATTGACACCCCTGTTATGTTTTATTTATAAATGGAACTTCCACGTTTATACATTTAACAAATATTGCTCTGAAAAAGATATTTTTAAAACAAGTGTTGAATTTATGAAATGTCTTGTCTACTACGCTGTGTTGATTTTAAAGTTTGTAATACTATGCAAATAATTTCTATGATATGTATACAATATACACTTCAACACCGTTATTTCGAACACCGATAATCCGAAGTCACCGTTATTTCGAAGCATTTTTCGGGTCCTGATTGCGGTTCTTCTTTGTTCAATGTAAAATTTCATTGTTAATCCGAACTTCGTTAAACCGAAGAAATCGTTAATTCGAAGTGATTGTGTTGGTCCCAACACTATACTTCGCACCTTATTATCAATCTTTAATCCGAAGTCAAAACTGCAAAACACTGAGCGTAATTTCACACCTATGTCGTCTGCGCGATGTGCGTCAAAGCCGATAATTACACCTTTGTCGCCTGCGCGTAGCATGCTAATTTTATAATGTCGTCAAAAGCCGACGGGAAGGCCGACAACACATGAATGAACATGATATCTAATCAACGTGTGACCACATGCATCAACGACGTAAGGCAGTTCTGCGAGAAAAACACGGGCGGAAGCCAGTTCTTCAATTTCCTTGACAAATTGGAGAAATATGTTACACGCGTCCAGTTTAGTGCTGCTAACGCTGGTGTTCAGAAAGACATCGCGTCTTATTAAAAAAAAAGTGAATTCATTTCCGAAAATGTATTCGTATGTATTTACATGTATGATGCGCTATGCATTATATTTTATATGTTCTGTAATTAGAGAAAAATAAAAAGAAGAAAAAGAATCGTTTTATTCCTCCGTTTGTTACAAGTAGAAATCTATTGCTATCTGCATGACTAGTTTACGTTTTTAAGTAAAACAATTATTAAAAGTACAGTGTGACCCAACCATGCGAATTCCACAATGTTGTATTTTTTCAGGATCAAAGAAGTCTTCTGTCAAATGTTTATTTCGAATAATCGTTAATCCGAAGTTTTTTTAACGGTCCCGACGACTTCGAAATAACGGTGTTGAAGTGTAGTGACATTTTCATAAAAACAGCAACAGACATTTTTAGAAACCTTGATTTTACAACCAAGGTGTAAAACGCCCCGTTAAAAGCATTGGGTTCGTCAGTTAACAGCTTTAAAAGGTTAAAATGTGCTGCAAATTGTGTTATTTTGTACTTTGTCTGATTAAAAAACAGCATAAAATATAAACAACCAATTTTCTTTATTAGTTTTTTAGGTTCATGCTTCTATGCATGAAAAACTTCATTACCATATTTTCGGTGTGTTTGTTGTAGGTTCGCGTGCCTACGCATGAAGACGGGTCATGCCTGTTCTGGGAGTTTGCCACGGACTACTATGACATTGGGTTTGGCGTGTATTTTGAGTGGACTATAGCCCCCAGTAACACTGTCAGCGTGCACGTCAGCGAGTCCAGTGACGAGGAGGAACTCGAGGAGGAAGGTCGGTACCATGGCAACCTTCTTATATCACCATGGAAACCACAGATCCTTCTTATAACCCTACTGTAAACCCTTTATCCCCTCAGATTTGCATTTTGACCAGTTTATAGTCCCTTTGGATTTAATTAAATTAAAAACTTTTTAATAGATTAAAATGTGTATGCCTTCATTTTCAACCATAAGGTACTGATGAGCAGCAAACCTGAGGTTTTATGCTGATTCCATTTTGCCATTTTCACTTTGCTTCTGAGTAGAAAAGGTTTAAACCAATATTTTTCATCTTACACTGATTTTTGTTTGGTTCACTCAACCACAAATTCTAATGTTAAATAAATGTCTGAGTACAAAACCTTTTATCAGACAATATTTTGAAATCCAATGGTTAAAGATATAAAAACATGCCTGATTCAAGGAAGTTAGGAAATTTTATTTCAAATAAAAACAAAACAATCCACAGGGTATTGGATTCTGTTGGTCAGTTTGTTTGTTTAAATAAATAGCATTAGTTTGTGGAGCAAACTACTCTTGCATTTCACTATTGATGTAAATGTGTTAATATGTTCTCAACATGATATGTAGATGGTTATTTTGAGGAACACTCTGTTCATAAACATGCCTTTATGGTTATTTTGAGGAACACTCTGTTCATAAACATGCCTTTATTTATTATAAAGAAACTAATAAACAATGACTAAAATTATCATATGAGGCAAAAAGAATTTTCAAACCTCACATTATCATTCCTATGCACCTCAAAATCTGTCTGTGTGTGCTTGGATGACACTTATTTCCTTAAAGTATCATTTTGCAGTAATTTTAACTCAAAAATTGTGCGTGGTGAGCTGTTATTTGTGGAAAAGCTCTGAGGTCATATTTTGTACCCTGAACATTTACCATTTTCATAACATTCATTAAAACCTTTCTTAAATTCTTGTTATTGACCCTTGCCAGCACTCAGATGAGCACATTGGCCATAATTGCCTCCTTGTTTCATAGGCATACTGGATTGGCCATTGAATCCTTCAGTTTAAAACTATTTATTTCAGCTCAATTACATAGTTATCTAAAGACTTATTGAAACACTATTGAGTCTGTTTCCTTAGTAGAACCAGTACTAGGTTTCTTTTGGAGAGATCTATAGACTGATCCCACAATAGGGATGACCTCCTATTGGCAAGAGGGACACCATATCCACTACATTATTAAAACCTTTCAAATTTTCTCCTTACCTCAGATTCAAGTACGGCAGTTGTTAGTTACTGGCATAAAAATGTGCAATTAGTAATAGTAAAACCAGATGAGTGTGACTTGGTAAACTGACCGCTGTCATATGAGTTAAATACTATTGAAAAAAGGGCGAAATTCCGACCAAAACAAAACGAAACAAAATCTCAATATCACTCCTTGTCATATTTCAGAAGGGAAAGGCAATGACGTAGAGAAGGGAGACAAGCAAGATAATAAACCTCCAGTGGACGAGATAATTCCAGTGTATCGCCGTGATAGCCATGAAGAGGTGTATTGTGGGAGTCACGCCTATCCAGGGCGGGGCGTGTACTTACTGAAGTTTGACAATTCCTACTCTTTGTGGAGATCAAAGACTTTATACTACAGAGTGTTCTATAGTCGTTGAGCTTACGTTATTTATTGGTATCATTTCATAAATATGTTATAGAGTAGTTCAAAATATAGTACAGTTCTGTGGGTATAGTTTTTGTTAATTGCTATTTCTTAGCATAAGTTTAAAATAAAAATAACAGTACCCTGCCGTTGCAATTTAGATTTTTGCTTCACTCTGAAAACATTTGCAATTTGTTAGAGGTTTTATTCTCAAGTACCTTTTCTTTTTTTGGAAAAGGTAATTTTGATAAAATATTATTTCATTCTAACGTTTTATACATTCAGTTTTTGGTTATAAATCTTTGTTATGCTGGAATTTTTTTCAACTTGTTTTCTGTGTACTAAAGTATTACTATGATTGTGAGTATTCTCATCTTAAACATGTTTAAGGCAACATTGTCAGTGTTTTTATGGGCTGCTATAACATAACATAACATATAACATGGGTTATTATGAATTAGCAAGCTTATTGTATTGAAGTGACATCATCAGCTTCAAACATCTCCACATCAGTATATAAAAAAAAAAAAAAATTATATTTTACCAGTTTAAAAGCAAAATATTTTTACTTCACATGATATTTTCATGAAACTCATCCAGGAAATAATTAAAATGTATTAAATAAGTCATAAATAAATAAATTTATTAAATATTATATAACATATAACAATATATGTTATTATTTGTACGTTTTTGTTTAATATAAGTACACCAATACTAAGCTATTATTATGTTGTTTATTTTGCAGATAATCTTTCTTTATTGTAGTATATATGGTATTTATATTATATATGGTGCACATGTATCTCATCATGAAAGACAAAGCCTTTATAAAAACAGATTTATTCACTTTTTTTAAAATTGTGGCACCATCATCAAAATTACTATGAAGTTAGTTTTGTTCACCATGCAGGTTTTAATGTTCAAAGAGAGTATGTCATGATTGTTTGGGTGTTCAACTGCTAGGCCTATAATGGTGTATGCACCTACAATTTATTTAAATATGTACATTTAGTTAGCTGGCTGTTAAATTGTGCTATGAATGGTTTGTTAACCAAAGAGATTTGGTATTTTTGTTAAATTATTATAGTTTTAAGGGCTTGATAAGGAATCACAACGGTGGTGTAATTCTTTATGTTGAATGTCTGGCATCGTCTTAATGAATACTTTTCACATTTGTATACGTACTTAAGTTGCTGATTTTCTACCATGCACTGTTGCATAATTTTTATAGTAAATACATCTTTAAAACGAATACAATGTTTCATGTTTTTTGGAACATTTATTGTAAACGAATTTGTCATTTGCAAAGCATTTTGGATATACATTATTAATGTAATATTCAAAACTATGAGTCATGATCAGTGAAAACGGGTGCAGCAGCTAAAAAAGCTCAAATGCATCTAGTATTTACCCTTTAGTGAGTGTATTAAATTATTTTGCTTTTTAACCCTTTCCCACTCAGAAGCAAAGTGAAAATGTGCAAACAGCATAAAACAAAAAAAGCCTGGGAGTAACTCACAGTCTGTTTGGGTTTTATGCCGTTTGATGCTCATCAATATCTAAGGGTTGGAATTGAAGCCTTTAAAACTTTAATAAAATTTAACTTTCTAAGGGACTACAAATGCGTAAAAATAAGTATCTAAGTGGTAAAATGCTAACAGTTTTTGTACTTGACCATTAAATTCAAATATATTTTCTTCTTTGCAAACACACCCAAATCATCTAGAAATCAGTAAAAAAAAATACTTTAGAATTAACTGCATGAATATTAAGCAATATATTTTAAATGAGACAAAGGCAACCAGTGCAATTTCCAAAAGGTAAAAATGAAAAGACAATCAGTTAGTGTTCCAAATATATATCACCAGTAGGCAAATGGGTGTTTGATATTTTGTGGGTGAATCAGTATTCAAAAGATATATATTTATTTTTGCAGATAGTTTTACGACTGAAACCAAACCTCTTGTGAACTTAATTTATTTCTATAAACCAGGCATAACGCTTATTATTTGTTAACAAGAACTACATATCATTTTTATCAACCATAATTATTATGTAGAAAAAAGTTGACAACATTTAGTACAAGCTTTTATCATTTAGAAAAAAACTGTTTTGTCCCAGATTTTATAAATTGTGTACAAAGGTGGGACAGAATATTTGCCTATAACTTATGAATAAATATACTACATGTATATGAATACCCATGGAATGTACATACAAGTTGAGGGAAATGTTAGTGTAGTAGTTGCGGTTAAAATGCCACATATGCATGTAATCATAAAATTGTAAAGATGACAAGTGACTTGTGTCCATTGAAAGCCAGAAGGTTCTTTTTCAGCATTAGAGTCGTGTTCTGAGAAAACTGGGCTAATGCATGTGCCTAAAGTGTCGTCCCAGATTAGCCTGTGCAGTCCAAACAGGCTAATCAGGAACGACACTTTCCGCTTTTATGACATTTTTGGTTAAAAAATGAAGTCTCTTCTTAGCAAAAATCCAATTTTGGTGGAAAGTGTCATCCCTGATTAGCCTGTGTGGACTGCCCAGGCTAATCTGAGACGACACTTTACGCACATGCATTTTGCCCAGTTTTCCCAGAACACAACTCATTATATCTCCAAAGAAAGCTGATCATCTTAATCCTTTCCCACTCAGGAGTCAATTGGAAATGGTTTATGCAACTAGCATAACACGAGAACAGCCTGCGAGTAACTCTCAATCTGTTCAGGTCTTAAGCTGTTTTCTGCTCATCAGTACCTTAGGGTTGGAAATGAAGCCTTTCAAACTTGGATCTAGTAAGACAGGTATATAATTAAATTAGATTTTCTAAGAGACTTCAAACATGTAAAAGTGCTCTCTGAGTGCTAAAGGGTTAACTGGCTCTCAAGGAAATATTTATTTTAACTCTTTCAGTGCTGGAACCGAATTTTGAAGGCCTTTGCAAACAGTTTGGATCCAGATGAGACGCCACAGAACGTGGCGGCTCATCAGGATCCAAACTGTTTGCTATTCTGATAGTTTTCTTTGAAAAAAAATCGAAGAAAATGCTAATTTTAAAAATTCAGCAGACGACATTTTAGCAGGTGACAAATTTCCCAGCATGCAAAGGGTTAATTGTGAACTCCGTACTTAGGGATGTATCAGAACACTGTTGATGATTTACACTGCAAAGTTCTTATAACTTACCTAAGTGTTTTATGCCCAAAAATACGTAACTTACTTGAAAGTCTCAGCAGAAATCTTGACTGCACTGGGTTGCTTAGTTGGTAGAGTGCTGTGATATGACATAAATACGTTTTGAAAACATCAAAAGATCCAACTTAACAAACAAACAAACACACTCTGTAGAAATCCAGATTCCAAAATGTGCTAGGACACTTGTTCTACTGTATTGTGATATTGTATAATAATTTAACAATACATTCAATCAAGTCTGTATTTGAAACATGGTGTTGATGATGTGATATTGCTTACTTTTGCACGTGTTTAGTTCATGTTTCCTTATAAATAAAAAACCTGACTTTAAAATGAAAGAACTGGTATTTTAAATGTTTTTTGTGTGTGTTTATTCTTTGTGCAAACCTTGTCTTTTTTTATTGAAAACACATATTTAAAGTCAATCATAGAATTTTGACAAATTGAAATGTATTGATATAAAAATCGTAAAATTAAATATTAAAATAAATAGGAAATAAATATACATAACAGGGTATGTATAATTATAGTTTAAAGGCAACAAATAAAGTAGGAATATTTTGATTAACAAATTGTAAAGCAAGTATTAAATAAAGCAATATTTGTCACGCTGCATATTTGAAGATTTCATTTTTGAAGACTTCATTTTTCAAGGTTAACTGGGCAATAGTTGCTGTATGATTGTGTCTAAAACTTTCTAGTAGTGTTGTTATTATGTAAACTGTGGAGATTGTAAGCTGTTGTATGACCATCTCGTTGTCTGCTTTGGTCAATATGCTAATTATAATAAAAACAGGAATATAAAAAAAAAATTATGGTTAATGTTGTTATTTTTCAAAAGCCGTACGGGCATTTTTTAGGTACCAATAGACAAGATGAAAAGTCACATAAGGGTCACCTGCAAAATTCAGACATTGACATTGAAAGTATGTCATTGATGCTTACACTTTTGATCTATAAGTTAAACTTTGTTTCCTCACCATTGTCAAGTTCACTGCAACACAAATCAAGGATCTGTTGATCTAAACACAAAAAGTCCCTTCAATGACACAAACAACTTGCTGACAAACAGCCGCAAGTCATAGAAATCATAGGCCTCATACAGAATATGTGGGTGGTTGTGACCATGCAGGAGGATCTTGACACGCTGATGTCCAACTAATGTCATAATTGCATAAAAATTAATAAGTCAATACTCAATGTAAACAACGTCAAAATCATTTGATAGACATTTAATCATGAAAAATACAATAAAGCAGCTTTGCAATATATCCGATAACAACAAAGTAGTTATTGAAAATTGCTCTCTAAAAGTGTTCTATATTTGGTGGACAGGAGTTTTAAAGAAATGGACGTAATAAGGCAAATATTTATTTGTCAATTACAACTGTATTTCTTTGAACTACATGCACAAACTAAAGTACGTTAAACACAGTACTCAATAATTGAAAGGGGCAGGATTACCAGCATAATTTCTACATCTTTTTTTTGGTTCTTCCATATGCCATAGTGCTGATCTCTAGAGCGAATTTTCATATGCAAACCTGAAAGAATGTGAAAGTTAAGAAATGTAATGATTTTTTTCTCTGCAAAATGTCAAATCATCCAATTAAAACCATTCTTGATGGTCTGTTTACTCATAGTACCTATTAATGTATATTATCAAATTATATGTAATTGGAAGGCATACAATAATATAGCTAATTTAGTTATATCTGAGGACAGCAATACAATTTTAATTTTCTCACATGTGGCATAATATGAGCCTTGTTCTGAGAAAACTGGGCATAATGCATGTGGGTAAAGTGTCATCCCAGATTAGCCTGTGTAGTCCGCACATATTAATCAGGGACGACACTTTCCGCTTTTATGACATTTTTCGTTTCAATGAAGTCTCTTCTTAGCAAAAATTGAATTTAGTCGGAGAGTGTCATCCCAGATTAGCCTGTGTAGTCCGCACAGATTAATCAGGGACGGCACTTTCCGCTTTTATGACATTTTTCTTTTCAATGAAGTCTCTTCTTAGCAAAAATCGAATTTAGTCGGAGAGTGTCGTCCCTGATAAGCCTGTGCGGACTGCTTTACGCACATGCATTAAGCCCAGTTTTCTCAGAACACGACTCGTATATATCCACCTATAAATGTTCATTGCTTAATGTTAAACAAGAGTGCCAAACTGTCACAAGATACGCCCGTCTTAAGGTTTTGGACAACTTGATAACTTTACCATGACCCATATTTGAACTTGATCTACATATCATCTAGACACAACTTCTGACCAAATTTGTTGAAGATCCGATGAAAACTGCTTTAATGAGAGAGCAAACACCATGCTAAATGCTTGAAATGCACTAAGTGACCTTGTGACCTAGTTTTTGACCCGGCATGACCCATATTTGAACTTGACCAAGATATTATTTAGACACAACTTCTGACCAAATTTGGTGAAGATCGGATGAAAACTACTTCAATAAGAGAGCAGACACCATGCTAAATCCTTAAAATGCACTAAGTGACCCCATGACCTAGTTTTTGACCCAGCATGACCCATATTCGAACTTGACCTAGATATTGTCTAGATACAACTTCTGACCAAGTTTGGTGAAGATCGGATGAAAACTACTTCAATTAGAGAGCGGACACCATGCTAAATCCTTGAAATGCACTTAGTGACCCGTGACCTAGTTTTTGACCCTGCATGACTCATATTCGAACTTGACCTAGATATTGTCTAGATGCAACTTCTGACCAAGTTTGGTGAAGATCAGATGAAAACTACATGTACTTCAATTAGAGAGTGGACACCATGCTAAATCCTTGAAATGCACTAAGTGACCCCGTGACCTAGTTTTTGACCCGGCATGACCCATATTCCAACTTGACCTAGATATTGTCTAGATACAACTTTTAACCAAGTTTGGTGAAGATCAGATGAAAACTAGTTGAATTAGAGAGCGGACGCTGCTGTGGACACCGCCCGCCAAGGATGATCTTATAATACGTCCTGTTTTGAAAAACGGGCGTATAAAAAGGATCTCTGGTGTCAAAAATGCAAGTGCCCTTAGGAGCTTTATCACAAAGGTTTTGGTACATACGCTGACAGCCAAATGACTTTTCAAATAATTATTTATGGTTTTTTTGTTACTGGTATCTTTAGAAGAAAATTTTTGGTATGCATATTTGATAAAAGTATGCTACAGACTTTTACTCAATAAATGATGGTTTTAAATACAAATCAAATTTATTTTATTATAACAGGCCCGTGGGAGTTTGTCTTTTCATTACGGATTTCTTCCAACATTTTCAGTTGGGGAAAAAACTTAAGTGAATTTATAACAAATGTCAACTATGTTTTTGTAGTGTTTTTAAACATTTGAACATAATGAAAATATGAATATATATTTTTGTATAAATACATTTGAGTAATTGAAGTATTCCAATTTTTTTAGCTAACCTGAGCACAACGTGCTCATGGTGAGCTTTTGTGATCGCCTTTTGTCCATCGTGCGTTGTGCGGCATGCGTTGTGCAGCGTCAACATTTGCCTTGTTAACTCTCTAGAGGCCACATTTATTGTCCAATCTTCATGAAATTTTGTCAGAAGATTGGTCTCAATGATATCTTGGATGAGTTCGAATATGGTTACGTTTGCTTGAAAAACATGTCTGCCAAGGGGCGGGGCATTTTTCCTTATATGGCTGTATATGGCTATAGTAAAATCTTGTTAACACTCTAGAGGCCACATTTATTGTCTGATCGTCATGAAACTTGGTCAGAAGATTCATCCCAATAATATCTTGGACAAGTTTGAAAATGATGCCGGTTGGTTGAAAAACATGGCCGCCAAGGGGGCGGGGCATTTTTCCTTATATGGCTTTTGTAAAACCTTTTTAACACTCTAGAGGCCACATTTATTTTCCGATCTTCATGAAACTTGGTCAGAAGATTTGTCCCAATGATATCTTGGATGAGCTCAAAAATGGTAACCTTTGATTGAAAAATATGGCTGCCAAAGGGCGAGGCATTTTTCCTTATATGGCTATAGTAAAATCTTGTTAACACTCTAGAGGCCACATTTATTGTCCAATCATCATGAAACTTAATCAGAAGATTTAACCCAATAATATCTTGGACGAGTTCGAAAATGATGCCTGTTGGTTGACAAACATGGCCGCCAGGGGGCGGGGCATTTTTCCTTATATGGCTTTTGTAAAACCTTGTTAACACTCTAGAGGCCACATTTATTGTCAAATCTTCATGAAATTTGGTCAGAAGATTTGTCTTATTGATATCTTGTATGAGTTCGAAAATGGTTACGTTTGCTTGAAAAACATGGCTGCCAAGGGGTGGGGCATTTTTCCTCATATGGCTATATATGGCTATAGTACAATCTTGTTAACACCCTAGAGGCCACATTTATTGTCTGATCTTCATGAAACTCGGTCAGAAGATTCATCCCAATAATATCTTGGACGAGTTTAAAAATGATGCCGGTTGGTTGAAAAACATGGCCACCACGGGGCGGGGCATTTTTCCTTATATGGCTATAGTAAAACCTTGTTAACACTCTAGAGGTCACATTTATTTTCCGATCATCATGAAACTTGGTCAGAAGATTTGTCCCAATGATATCTTGGATGAGTTCGAAAATGGTATTGGTTGCTTTAAAAACATGACCACCGGGGGGGGCGGGGCATTTTTCCTTATATGGCTTTATATGGCTATAGTAAAACCTTGTTAACACTCTATAGGCCACATTTAATGTCCAATCTGCATGAAATTTGGTCAGAAGATTGGTCTCAATGATATCTTGGATCAGTTTGAAAATAATAATATTTGCTTGAAAAACATGGCTTCCAAGGGGCGGGGCATTTTTCCTTATATGGCTATAGTAAAATCTTGTTAACACTCTAGAGGCCACATTTACTGTCCGATCTTTGTGAAACTTGGTCAGATCATTCCTATAATATCTTGGACAAGTTAAAAAATGATGCCGGTTGGTTGAAAAACATGGCTGCAAGGGGGCGGGGCATTTTTCCTTATATGGGTATAGTAAAACCTTGTAAACACTCTAGAGGCCACATTTATTTTCCGATATTCATGAAACTTGGTCAGAAGATTTGTCCCAATAATATCTTGTTATCTCAGGTGAGCAACTTTGGGCCTTTCAGGCCCTCTTGTTATAGTGTAATCTTTGAGATTTATTCATATATAATATTCTAGAGGCACTATATTTTGTAAAATGATGAACAAGCCACATATTTATGATGTGTTTTTTTGTGTGGTTTTTTTTTTCAATAAAAATCACATTGGACTTTTTCCCGTTTTTAGAGACAATTTTCCAAGTTTCTGCAATTGAATTTTACCCAATACATTTCCAAACAATATTCTTATTAACTTTCAATATTCTTAATTTAAAAAGACTTGCTGTTATTTTGATCTACTTTGACAATGATGATGAAGCTGAAAATGATGACACTACCACTGCTGCTGCTGATGGTGATAATGATAATCATGATGATGAAATAGAATACAAACTGTCCACAAAGTTACAATTCTAAAGTCTTTAAAGCTTATATTATTGTATTTTTTTGCACTGGTTTACATATGTAAAGATCTTATCATTATGAACCTTTCCTGGAGCATAACATTACAATAAAAATACAAGTACACTTATATATAGTGCCAAAATTATTTGACAATATTAAAATTATTGCTCTTTACAAAGTTTCATCACTAAACAAGCTTATTTGTAATAAAAGAAGCAGAACAAAAGTGTTTTAAGTTTAGTTTTTAACTGAATTTTGCTCTGATTGCATTTCAAATCTTTTGGAAGAGCATTCCACCACCTGGGTCCAATAACTGCTTTGTCATCTTTGTTCTAGTTTTTGGGATGTTGAAGTTATTATCATCAAGTGATGTAAGTCTTTATCCACCTTCGCCAGTTGTGAAAAGCTCTCTTATGTAAATCAGAGATGAGTAACTCACAGTCTGTTTAGGTTTATGCTGTTTGCTGCTCATCAGTATCTAAGGTTTGGAGAGGAAGCCTTAACTTGAATCTTGTAAGAAAGGTCTTATATAAAATATAACTTTCTAAGGGACTACAAATGCGTGAAAATACATATCTAAGTGGTAACGGGTTAAGCCCCATTCCAAAAGCAGTGGATTTTATTTAATTTTTGACAACACTTTACGCACATGCATTCAACACTGTTTTACCAGAGCGCAAATCAAATGAATAAAAACAGGCCTTCATGAATGTTCCTAAAGTATTGTTCAAGATTAGCCTGTGCAGTCCAGAAATGCTAATCAGGGACAAAATGCCAAATGCTCACCCAAACTGAGCTGCACAAGCTGCCAGTACAGTATACCTTGATGAACCCAGTCAGCAGAGACAAGCTGCCAGTACACCTTGATGAACCCAGTCAGCAGAGACAAGCTGCTAGTACACCTTGATGAACCCAGTCAGCAGAGACAAGCTGTCAGTACACCTTGATGAACCCAGTCAGCAGAGACAAGCTGCCAGTACACCTTGATGAACCCAGTCAGCAGAACAAGCTGCCAGTACACCTTGATGAACCCAGTCAGCAGAGACAAGCTGCCAGTACACCTTGATGAACCCAGTCAGCAGAGACAAGCTGCCAGTACACCTTGATGAACCCAGTCAGCAGAACAAGCTGCCAGTACACCTTGATGAACCCAGTCAGCAGAGACATCACTGCACAAGCTGCCAGTACACCTTGGTGAACCCAGTCAGCAGAGACAAGCTGCCAGTACACCTTGATGAACCCAGTCAGCAGAGACAAGCTGCCAGTACACCTTGATGAACCCAGTCAGCAGAGACATCACTGCACAAGCTGCCAGTACACCTTGGTGAACCCAGTCAGCAGAGACAAGCTGCCAGTACACCTTGATGAACCCAGTCAGCAGAGACATCACTGCACAAGCTGCCAGTACACCTTGATGAACCCAGTCAGCAGAGACATCACTGCACAAGCTGCCAGTACACCTTGGTGAACCCAGTCAGCAGAGACATCACTGCACAAGCTGCCAGTACACCTTGATGAACCCAGTCAGCAGAGACATCACTGCACAAGTTGCCAGTACACCTTGATGAACCCAGTCAGCAGAGACATCACTGCACAAGCTGCCAGTACACCTTGATGAACCCAGTCAGCAGAGACATCACTGCACAAGCTGCCAGTACACCTTGATGAACCCAGTCAGCAGAGACATCACTGCACAAGCTGCCAGTACACCTTGATGAACCCAGTCAGCAGAACAAGCTGCCAGTACACCTCGATGAACCCAGTCAGCAGAGACAAGCTGCCAGTACACCTTGATGAACCCAGTCAGCAGAGACAAGCTGCCAGTACACCTTGATGAACCCAGTCAGCAGAACAAGCTGCCAGTACACCTTGATGAACCCAGTCAGCAGAGACATCACTGCACAAGCTGCCAGTACACCTTGGTGAACCCAGTTAGCAGAGACAAGCTGCCAGTACACCTTGATGAACCCAGTCAGCAGAGACAAGCTGCCAGTACACCTTGATGAACCCAGTCAGCAGAGACATCACTGCACAAGCTGCCAGTACACCTTGGTGAACCCAGTCAGCAGAGACAAGCTGCCAGTACACCTTGATGAACCCAGTCAGCAGAGACATCACTGCACAAGCTGCCAGTACACCTTGATGAACCCAGTCAGCAGAGACATCACTGCACAAGCTGCCAGTACACCTTGGTGAACCCAGTCAGCAGAGACATCACTGCACAAGCTGCCAGTACACCTTGATGAACCCAGTCAGCAGAGACATCACTGCACATGCTGCCAGTACACCTTGATGAACCCAGTCAGCAGAGACATCACTGCACAAGCTGCCAGTACACCTTGATGAACCCAGTCAGCAGAGACATCACTGCACAAGCTGCCAGTACACCTTGATGAACCCAGTCAGCAGAGACATCACTGCACAAGCAATAATGTTGCATTTCAGACTCTATGAAACCAGTATGTAGCTTTTCAGACATAGATAATTATACCAGTAAATAGCATGTTAGACCGAGAAAATGATATCAATACTAAGCATATTAGACTGAGACAGCGTTAATTATATGTAGCAAGTCAGACTGTATCAATGGTACCAGTACGTATCTTGTCAGACATCCTGAGGTTTTATGCTGGTTTCATTTAGCCATTTTCCCTTTGCTTCTGAGTAGGTAAGGGTTAAACCAACATTTTTCATCTTACACTGATTTTTGTTTGGTTCACTCAACCACAAATTCTAATGTTAAATAAATGTCTAAGTACAAAACCTTTTATCAGACAATATTTTGAAATCCAATGGTTAAAGATATAAAAACATGCCTGATTCAATAATTGAATGGATGTGTTTTTCAGCGTAGCTGTTTAACGTCACTTTTGACCTTAGGTGACCTTAAGGTTACATTCATAAAAATGCCCGCGGCTACCCACGAATGAATACACTTCATTTAGTCCATTGGCTGATTTGAGAATACCACCAGAACATTGGAAACATGGTCGCGTCTTTCTAACACTGTTTTACTGCGTGTTCAGCATGAAACAATTTTATCTCTTATGAAAGAGCATGATAGATAGAACAGTTTTACACTCAACTCTTCACATCAATACAATTTGTGCGTAGATTCTACACCTTCGTCAGTTCGTGTGTGAATGTCAGAGTTTATATACAGGTCATCGCTGCGTCTTGACCGGAGTTCGCGGCCAGTAAAATAGTCGTTATATAATAAAGACGCTATGGCGTGAACTAGGTGAACTGGAATTTTCTTTAGACCAGAAAGATGTAAAATGAAGATATCCAGCGATATAATTATGGTATGTCAATAATAGAATCTTAATGTGTTTTCAACAATACCATGATAAATATTATTTTTAATTAATTTAACAAGAATTATTCCACCATATTGACTAATGTATTAAGCATGAAGACGGTGATTATCAATACTGTTAATACTCGAATCAAATAGCAGTGCCCGACAAACCACTAAAACAGGTTTTTTCGAAGAACGCTCTTATAAATATTTAAAATATATACGGATACTTCGCATGTGGCCGTTTGACTCATATGTTTTAATTACACTTCCATTATTCTTTTGGTTTTCTGTTTTGTATCTATAGGTTTATGACCAGCAATATGTAATAATGTAAAATAAGCCGCAAAAACTCCGCGTAACATTCCGTACTGCGGGTGATGCAGCTAACAACTACACAGAAAAAGACATTCGCTATCCTTGATATCATTCATTGAACTCTACCTTTCATAAACTCCAACCACAATCAATTTTTTTAAAGATATTTCTTGTTACTTCATACGGTAACTAGAAATAACAAGGGCTGTTTGTAAAACATGCATGCCCCCCATATGGGCTGTCCGTTGTAGTGGCAGCCATTGTGTGAATACGATTTTTGTCACTGTGACCTAGACCTTTGACCTAGTGACCTGAAAATCAATAGGGGTCATCTGCAGGTCACGATCAATGTACCTATGAAGTGTCATGATCCTAGGCAAAAGCGTTCTTGAGTTATCATCCGAAAACCATTTTACTATTTCGGGTCACCGTGACCTTGACCTTTGACCTAGTGACCTCAAAATCAATAGGGGTCATCTGCGAGTCATGATCAATCTACCCATGAAGTTTCATGATCCTAAGCGTATGCGTTCTTGAGTTCTCATCTGGAAACCATTTTACTA
Source organism: Dreissena polymorpha (assembly GCF_020536995.1). Taxonomy (NCBI): domain Eukaryota; kingdom Metazoa; phylum Mollusca; class Bivalvia; order Myida; family Dreissenidae; genus Dreissena; species Dreissena polymorpha. The sequence continues at coordinate 21,957,627 of NC_068357.1, forward strand.
TTTCGGGTCACCGTGACCTTGACCTTTAACCTAGTGACCTCAAAATCAATAGGGGTCATCTGCAAGTCATGATCAATCTACCCATGAAGTTTCATGATCCTAGGCGTATGCGTTCTTGAGTTATCATTCAAAAAACCATTTTACTATTTCTGGTCACCGTGACATTGACCTTTGACCTAGTGACCTCAAAACCAATAGGGGGTCATCTGCGAGTCATTATCAATGTACCTATGAAGTTTCATGATCCTAGGCCCAAGCGTTCTTGAGTTATCGTCTGACAACCACCTGGTGGACGGACCGACCGACAGACCGACATGAGCAAAGCAATATACCCCCTCTTCTTCGAAGGGGGGCATAAATATATATTTATATAGTGTTTTATTCTTTGTAAATGAGTAATTGCATGTAAAAATAAAATATTTTTAAGAATTTTTTGTATGGAATCACATCATTTATTGCTCAGATATGAATAACTCATTTTCAGAAACAATATTACCTTTATCTTTTTCCACTTTATCCATTCCTGTAAACCTGCAATAACAAAATGAATATTTATTTCATCTTTATATTCAGCATTTCCACAACCTGATGGATTTCAACATGAAAGCAGCACCTTCTACAATAAAAAGCATCCCTGATCCAACAGGTCTTTCTGATTCATGGACTAAACTGTGGACTGTGTATTATCGGACTTTCCAGAAGGCTGACAATTATTTCAGTGCATGCCAAATTACTTTATACCTCAGGATACAAGTTTTTAGGTAGGACTTAAGATTGTTTTCGTTGATCCCTATTTGTTTAATTGTTTGTTTTGATGGGTATTTTGCCGTTTTCAACAGTATTCCAATCATCACAACAATCAGTAAACCAACTTATACTTTTCCTGGCATAGCTTCTTCACCAGAACTTAGTGCACATACTTATGCCAGCAACTGACAACTGTCCTCCTGAGCTTGCTTGGGTCTACAACTATAAATCAGGTTGGTATACACTGACCTTTTGTTGTTTAACTCTTTCCAACTTATATACGTATTTTGACGCATTTGTAGTCTCTTAGAAAGTTATATTTAGTTAAAGACCTTTCTTACTAAATTCAAGTTTTTAAGGCTTCATTTCCAACCCTTAGTTACTGATGAGCAGCAAACAGCATAAAACCTGAACAGACTGCGAGTTACTTGCAGGCTGTTCTGGTTTTATGCTGGTTGCAAAAAACATGTTCACTTTGCTAAATCTTATGGGGGTAAAGGGTTAAAGCTATTTTCTTGTAACATTGAGCCTTACTCTGTGAACTCTGGGCTAAATGCGTGTGCATCAAGTGTCAACCTAGATCAGCCTGTGCAGTGTCTAAATGCGTGTGCATCAAGTGTCAACCTAGATCAGCCTGTGCAGTGTCTAAATGCGTGTGCATCAAGTGTCAACCTAGATCAGCCTGTGCAGTGTCTAAATGCGTGTGCATCAAGTGTCAACCTAGATCAGCCTGTGCAGTGTCTAAATGCGTGTGCATCAAGTGTCAACCTAGATCAGCCTGTGCAGTGTCTAAATGTGTGTGCATCAAGTGTCAACCTAGATCAGCCTGTGCAGTGTCTAAATGCATGTGCATCAAGTGTCAACCTAGATCAGCCTGTGCAGTGTCCTAAATGCGTGTGCATCAGTGTCAACCTAGATCAGTCTGTGCAGTGTTCACAGGAAAACACTTTTCCACTTTTGTGGTGTTTTTTGTTTAAAGAATGTCCTTCATCCAGTCTTAGCCAAAAATGTCGTCGATAATTAGTCTGTTGACACTTTACACTTTATGCATTAAGCCCTGTGTTTCCAGAATTCCGCTCTATTGGTCCAACATGAATTCATGTCAGAAGCTGTGCAAGCTACCAAGTCCATGTATTGCTCTTTGTAATATTATACTTTACAATGTGAAACTCTGAAAATGAGGTGCTGCTGTTTTTATTTATACAAAGTTATTTATAATTAATTACAACATTATATGCATTCTGCTAATATTTGTTATTTTTAAGTTTTACCAGAGCAATTTTCTGTGTTTATTGATCATGTCATAAGATTGATTGAAGGATATATTGATATAAACTGTTATGCAAAATATTAATTCTGTCACTTATAAAAAGTGACATTATGTAGCATGTTAGATTCAGACAATCGTAACAGTATGTAGCATGTTAGACTGAGACAATGGTACCAGTACGTAGCACGTTAGACTGTGACAATGGTACCAGTACGTAGCTAATTAGACTGAGACAATGGTACCAGTACCTAGCATAAAAGACTGAGACAATGGTACCAGTACCTAGCATAAAAGACTGAGACAATGGCACCAGTACCTAGCATAAAAGACTGAGACAATGGTACCAGTACCTAGCATAAAAGACTGAGACAATGGTACCAGTACCTAGCATAAAAGACTGAGACAATGGTTCCAGTACTTAGCATAAAAGACTGAGACAATGGTACCAGTACCTAGCATAAAAGACTGAGACAATGGTACCAGTACCTAGCATAAAAGACTGAGACAATGGTACCAGTACCTAGCATAAAAGACTGAGACAATGGTACCAGTACCTAGCATAAAAGACTGAGACAATGGTACCCATACCATGTCAGACTAAGACTAAGACAATGGTAACATAATGTAGCATGTCAAACTGAGACAATGGTACCAGTACATAGCATGTTAGACTGAGACAATAGTACCAGAGCTTAAAATGTCAGACTGAGACAATGGTACCAGCGCTTAAAATGTCAGACTGAAACAATGGTACCAGTATACTGCAGATTAGATTTAGCCAATGGTACCAGCAAGTAGCTTGTAAAACTGTGACCATGATGCCAGTATGTAGCAAGTAAGACTAAGACAATGGTACCACTGAGATAGTGGGGTCAGTACATAGCATAGACTAAGACAATAGTACCTGTAGCATGTTAAACTGAGACAATGGTACCAGGACATAGCATGTACAACTGAGACAACGGTACCAGTCCGAAGCATGTTGGACTGTGACAATCGTATCAGTACAAAGCAACATGTCAGACTGTGACGATGGTACCAGTACATAGCATGTTAGACTAAGACAATGGCTCCAGAACATAGCATGTCAGACTGGGACAATGGTACCAGTGAGTAGTAAGTTAGACTGAGACAATGAAACAAGTACATAGCACGTCAGACTGAGATAATTATACCAGTACGTAGCATTTCAGACTAAGACAATGGTACCAGTTTGTAGCATGTTAGACTGAGACAATCATAAACCAGTAGGTAGCATGTCAACTGAGACAAATATACCAGAAACTGAAACAATGGTACCAGTGAGTAGCATGTTAGACTATGAGAATCGTACCAGTGCATAGCATGTCAGACTGAGATTATGGTACCAGTATGCAGCATGTAAGACAGTGACAATTAAACCAGTATGTTGCATGTCAGACTGTGAGAATAGTATCATAATGCTTCATGTTAGACTGTGAAAATGATACCAGTATGTTACATGTCAGACTGAAACACATAGTACAAGTACATAGCATGTCAGAATGAGACAATAGTACCAGTACGTAGCATGTTACACTGGGACACTGATACCAGTACATAGCATGTCAGACTGGGACACTGATACCAGTACGTAGCATGTTAGACTGGGACACTGATACCAGTACGTAGCATGTCAGACTGGGACACTGATACCAGTATGTTGCATGTCAGACAGAGATAATGGTACCAGTACATAGCATGTTAGACTGGGACACTGATACCAGTACATAGCATGTCAGACTGTGAAAATGGTACCAAAACACTGCATGTTGGACTGTGACAATTATACAAGTACGTAGCATGACAGATAGACAATAGTACTAGAACGTTGCATGTCAGACTGAGACAAAAGTACCAGTACATAGCATGCTAGACTGAGACAATTTTACCGCAATGTAGCATGTCAGACAAAAACAATGCTATCAGTACAAAGCATGTAAGACTGAGAAAATGTGACCAGTACATAGCATTGACTAAGACAATTGTACCAGAATGTAGCATGTCAAACTTAAACCATGGTGCCAGTGAATAGCATGTTAGACTGTGAGAAATATACCAGTACGTAGCATGTCAGACTGAGATAATGGTACTAGTATGTAGCATGTAAGACAGTGACAATTATACCAGTACGTAGCATATCAGACTGAGATTATGGTACCAGTATGTAGCATGTAAGACTAAGACACTGATACCAGTATGTAGCATGTCAGACTGTGACAATGGTACAAAAACGCTGCATGTTAGACTGTGACAATTATACCAGTACATAGCATGTCATCAGACTGTGACAATGGTACCGAAAAGCTACATGTTAAACTGTGACAATTATACAAGTACCTAGCATGACAGATAAACAATAGTGACACTATGTAGCATGTCAGACTGAGGTAAAGATACCAGTGCATAGCTTGTTAGACTGTAAAGATGATACCGGTATGTAGCATGTCAGGCTGTGACAATGGTAAAAGTACGTAGCATGTTAACCTGAGACCATAGGACCAATAGTAAGCATGTTAGACTGAGACAATAGGACCAGTAGTAAGCATGTTAGACTGAGACAATGGGACCAGTGGTAAGCATGTTAGACTGTGACAACGGGACCAGTTGTAAGCATGTTAGACGGAGAAGATGGGACCAGTTGAAAGCATGTAAGACTGAGACAATGGGACCAGTACTAAGCATTTCAGACTGAGACGACTGGACCAGTAGTAAGCAAGTTAGACTGAGACGATGGGACCAGTAGTAAGCATGTTAGACTGAGATGATGGGACCAGTAGTAAGCATGTTAGACTGAGACCATGGGACCAGTAGTAAGCATGTTAGACTGAGACAATGGGACCAGTAGTTAGCATGTTAGACTGAGACAATAGGACCAGTAGTTAGCATGTTAGACTGAGACAATGGGACCAGTAGTTAGCATGTTAGACTGAGACAATGGGACCAGTAGTAAGCATGTTAGACTGAGACAATGTGACCAGTAGTTAGCATGTTAGACTGAGACAATGGGACCAGTAGTTAGCATGTTAGACTGAGACAATGGGACCAGTAGTTAGCATGTTAGACTGAGACAATGGGACCAGTAGTAAGCATGTTAGACTGAGACAATTGGACCAGTACTAAGCATTTTAGACTGAGACAATGGGACCAGTAGTTAGCATGTTAGACTGAGACAATGGGACCATTAGTTAGCATGTTAGACTGAGACAATGGGACCAGTAGTAAGCATGTTAGACTGAGACAATTGGACCAGTAGTAAGCATGTTAGACTGAGACCATGGGACCAGTAGTTAGCATGTTAGACTGAGACAATCGGACCAGTAGTTAGCATGTTAGACTGAGACAATGGGACCAGTAGTAAGCATGTTAGACTGAGACAATGGGACCAGTAGTTAGCATGTTAGACTGAGACAATGGAACTAATAGTAAGCATGTTAGACTGAGACAATGGGACCAGTAGTTAGCATGTTAGACTGAGACAATGGGACCAGTAGTAAGCATGTTAGACTGAGACAATTGGACCAGTAGTAAGCATGTTAGACTGAGACAATGGGGCCAGTAGTTAGCATGTTAGACTGAGACAATGGGACCAGTAGTTAGCATGTTAGACTGAGACAATGGGACCAGTAGTTAGCATGTTAGACTGAGACAATGGGACCAGTAGTTAGCATGTTAGACTGAGACAATGGGACCAGTAGTAGGCTTGTAGACTGAGACAATTGGACCAGTAGTAAGCATGTTAGACTGAGACCATGGGACCAGTAGTAAGCATGTTAGACTGAGACAATCGGACCAGTAGTTAGCATGTTAGACTGAGACAATTGGACCAGTAGTTAGCATGTTAGACTGAGACAATGGGACCAATAGTAAGCATGTTAGACTGAGACAATTGGACCAGTAGTAAGCATGTTAGACTGAGACAATGGGACCAGTAGTTAGCATGTTAGACTGAGACAATGGGACCAGTAGTTAGCATGTTAGACTGAGACAATGGGACCAGTAGTTAGCATGTTAGACTGAGACAATGGGACCAGTAGTAAGCATGTTAGACTGAGACCATGGGACCAGTAGTTAGCATGTTAGACTGAGACAATGGGACCAGTAGTTAGCATGTTAGACTGAGACAATGGGACCAGTAGTAAGCATGTTAGACTGAGACAATGGGACCAGTAGTTAGCATGTTAGACTGAGACAATGGAACTAATAGTAAGCATGTTAGACTGAGACAATGGGACCAGTAGTTAGCATGTTAGACTGAGACAATGGGACCAGTAGTAAGCATGTTAGACTGAGACAATTGGACCAGTAGTAAGCATGTTAGACTGAGACAATGGGGCCAGTAGTTAGCATGTTAGACTGAGACAATGGGACCAGTAGTTAGCATGTTAGACTGAGACAATGGGACCAGTAGTTAGCATGTTAGACTGAGACAATGGGACCAGTAGTTAGCATGTTAGACTGAGACAATGGGACCAGTAGTAGGCTTGTAGACTGAGACAATTGGACCAGTAGTAAGCATGTTAGACTGAGACCATGGGACCAGTAGTAAGCATGTTAGACTGAGACAATCGGACCAGTAGTTAGCATGTTAGACTGAGACAATGGGACCAGTAGTAAGCATGTTAGACTGAGACAATTGGACCAGTAGTTAGCATGTTAGACTGAGACAATGGGACCAATAGTAAGCATGTTAGACTGAGACAATTGGACCAGTAGTAAGCATGTTAGACTGAGACAATGGGACCAGTAGTTAGCATGTTAGACTGAGACAATGGGACCAGTAGTTAGCATGTTAGACTGAGACAGTGGGACCAGTAGTTAGCATGTTAGACTGAGACAATGGGACCAGTAGTAAGCATGTTAGACTGAGACAATTGGACCAGTAGTAAGCATGTTAGACTGAGACAATTGGACCAGTAGTAAGCATGTTAGACTGAGACAATTGGACCAGCAGTAAGCATATGAGACTGAGACGATGGGACCAATAGTAAGCATGTTAGACTGAGACAATGGGACCAGTAGTAAGCATGTTTGACTGAGACCAATGGACCAGTAGTAAGCATGTAAGACTGTGACAATGGGACCAGTAGTAAGCATGTTAGACTGAGACAATTGGACCAGTAGTAAGCATGTTAGACTGAGACAATGGGACCAATAGTAAGCATGTTAGACTGAGACAATGGGACCAGAAGTTAGCATGTTAGACTGAGACAATGGGACAAGTAGTTAGCATGTTAGACTGAGACAGTGGGACCAGTAGTAAGCATGTTAGACTGAGACAATTGGACCAGTAGTAAGCATGTTAGACTGAGACAATGGGACCAGTAGTAAGCATGTTAGACTGAGACAATGGGACCAGTAGTTAGCATGTTAGACTGAGACAATGGGACCAGTAGTAAGCATGTTAGACTGAGACAATTGGACCAGCAGTAAGCATGTGAGACTGAGACGATGGGACCAATAGTAAGCATGTTAGACTGAGACAATGGGACCAGTAGTAAGCATGTTTGACTGAGACCAATGGACCAGTAGTAAGCATGTAAGACTGTGACAATGGGACCAGTAGTAAGCATGTTAGACTGAGACAATAGGACCAGTAGTAAGCATGTTAGACTGATACAATTGGACCAGTAGTAAGCATGTTAGACTGAGACAATGGGGCCAGTAGTAAGCATGTTAGACTGAGACAATGGGACCAGTAGTTAGCATGTTAGACTGAGACAATGGGACCAATAGTAAGCATGTTAGACTGAGACAATGGGACCAGTAGTTAGCATGTTAGACTGAGACAATGGGACCAGTAGTAAGCATATCAGGCTGTGACAATGGGACCAGTAGACAGCATTTTAGACTGAGACAATGGGACCAGTAGTTAGCATGTTAGACTGTGACAACGGGACCAGTAGTAAGCATGTTAGACTGAGACAATGGGACCAGTAGTTAGCATGTTAGACTGAGACAATGGGACCAGTAGTTAGCATGTTAGACTGAGACAATGGGACCAGTAGTAAGCATGTTAGACTGAGACAATGGGACCAGTAGTAAGCATGTTAGACTGAGACAATGGGACCAGTAGTAAGCATGTTAGACTGAGACAATGTGACCAGTAGTTAGCATGTTAGACTGAGACAATGGGACCAGTAGTTAGCATGTTATACTGAGACAATGGGACCAGTAGTTAGCATGTTAGACTGAGACAATGGGACCAGTAGTAAGCATGTTAGACTGAGACAATTGGACCAGTAGTAAGCATGTTAGACTGAGACAATGGGACCAGTAGTAAGCATGTTAGACTGAGACAATGGGACCAGTAGTTAGCATGTTAGACTGAGACAATTGGACCAGTAGTTAGCATGTTAGACTGAGACAATGGGGCCAGTAGTAAGCATGTTAGACTGAGACAATAGGGCCAGTAGTAAGCATGTTAGACTGAGACAATGGGACCAGTAGTTAGCATGTTAGACTGAGACAATGGGACCAGTAGTAAGCACGTTAGACTGAGACAATTGGACCAGTAGTTAGCATGTTAGACTGAGACAATGGGACCAGTAGTTAGCATGTTAGACTGAGACAATAGGACCAGTAGTAAGCATGTTAGACTGAGACAATGGGACCAGTAGTAAGCATGTTAGACTGAGACGATTGGACCAGTAGTGAGCATGTTAGACTGAGACAATAGTAACAATTCATAGCATGTAAGACTGTGACAATGGTACCAGTACGTAGCATGCCAGACGGTACAAATAAAAATAGTATGTAAAATGTTAGACTGAGAGAATGGTACCAGTATGTAGCATGTTAGACTGAGACAATGGTACCAGCACATAGCATGTTAGACTGAGACAATGGTACCAGCACATAGCATGCTAGACTGAGATAATCATACCTGTAGTAAGCTTGTGAGACTGTGACCATGGTACCAGTACGTAGCATTTCAAACTGAGACCATTGTACCAATATGTAGCATGTCAGACTGAGACCATGGTACCAGTATGTAGCATGTCAGACTGAGACCATGGTACCAGTATGTAGCATGTCAGACTGAGACCATGGTACCAGTATGTAGCATGTCAGACTGAGACCATGGTACCAGTATGTAGCATGTCAGACTGAGACCATGGTACCAGTATGTAGCATGTCAGACTCTGACAATGAAACCAGTATGTAGCATTTCAGATGTAGACAATCATACCAGTACATAGCATGTTAGACCGAGACAATGATACCAATACTAAGCATATTAGACCGAGACAACGTTACTTATATGTAGCAAGTCAGACTGTATCAATTGTACCAGTATGTATCTTGTCAGAATGTTACAATCAGACCAGAAGGTAACATGTAAGACAGTGAAAATCATACCAGTATGCAGCATTTCAGACTGAGACAATTGTTAGGCTGTGGCAATGATACCATGTGTAGTATTTCAGATAGCATGAATAGTACCAGTACATAGCAAGTTAGACTGAGACAATTATACCAGTATGTTGAATGTCAGACTGTGACAATGGTACCAGAACATAGCATGCCAGACTTAGACAATGGTACCAGAACGCAATATGTAAGATTAAACACATGCCTGAACTAGATATTCTCAAAGAAGACACTTCCTTTAAACAAGTAATACCATTAAAGTAGAAAGTGTCATTCCTGATTAGCCTGCTCAGTCTTCCCAGGCTTACCTGTGGTGACACTCTACACACATGCATAAAGCCCCATTTTCACACAGCTCTGCTCATATGCAGGTAGTACTCCCACCCCTGACTACCAATCCTATTCCCCTATGACTTTGCACAATTCTGTGAGAGCATCATTATAGATAGCATAGGTCATTCAGATAATAAGACACTTTCAACTCAGAACATGATATCCTTTAAAAGATTTTCTACAATTTTCTATATTTATTGATCATGTTTAAAAAAAAAATACTTAAGGATATATTTGTTGTAAGGTAACTGGGATGGTTCAATAAAGTGCACAACTCCACAAAGTTTTAATTGAGATTTACTTTTTTTTCTGCGTAAGCTGTATTAAGCCAGCTTTTCACCCTGACTTGACCTTTGTAAGTGTCCAATAATACTCAAATAAAATTTCTCGCGGCTAGGTACGAATGAATACACTTCATTTATTCCATTGACTGATTTGAGTATAACACCAGAACATTGGAAACATATCCGCGTCTTTGTAACACTGTTTTACTGCATGAAACAATTTTATCTCTAATGAAAAGGCTCAATAGATAGAACAGTTTTACAATCAATTTTCCAAATAAATACAGTTTGTGCGTTCACCTTTTATTTTCAGAGAATTACCAGCGCAAAAGCGGCCATTTGTGAAAGTCAGAGTTTATATACAGTTCATCACCGGAGTTCGCAGAAGGGGTTGCGATCATTGTGTTACACCGGTCTTACTGACAATAACGTAGTGACTGTAATGCATTGCATTCAATCCGCAAGGTATCAAGGTCAGTTTGCGGTCAGTTGCAGAAATCTTTATATAAACGCCGTCTCGTAAACTTTGTGCACTTGAAGTCTGTTTTGATCAGAAAGATACTAAATAAAGATATTCGGCGATATTATTGTGGTATGTCAATCATCGATTTTTAATATGGTTTCAACATTTGCATGATAAGGACCAATTTTGATAAAATTAATTAGAAATTTTTATCCATTTAGACCAGTTTATTAAGCATGAGCACAATAATTCACTATACTATAATTATTCAATTAAATAAGATTCGAGTATTGCCGGCTGACCTATATGCACTTTATTTTCATGTTGTGTTTTTCTATTCTGTAAATATAGATATCTGAGCAATAATATCACATAAAGCAAAATAAGCCACGAAATCTGGCGCAACACCCCGTAATTGATTTGCTTATGATGTAGCTAAGAACTGGGCAGAAAAAAGGCATCCGCTACTTTTTATCTCATGGAGATAACTTTTGATCGTTCATAAACATCGACCACAATCAACGCCGTATATCTTTTTTAAAGATATTTCTTGTTTGTAATCTTCCACACAAACCCTCTATTAAGTCTATGAAAGATTTTGAACAACAAGATACATGGGAGGCCTAACTGCCTAGCAACTACAAGAAGTTGTTCATTCTCAATGTCTGGCTTTGTGTGAGGTACTTTCCTAGCTGTTTCACCAACTGCAGACCACATGTGCAGAGAACCAATGAAAAAGTAGCAAGATGACAACGTTTTCAAATCACTTGTGCAGGGAACCAATGAAAACATAGAAATGGGAATTAACTGATACATACAGAATCAACCAACATTTGAAACTTTGACTGTGCACTATATATGCATGATATGCCCGATGTGTTTACCATAATTTGATTGTTAATTAATTTTTTTTTTCTATGTTGTATGTTTTTATGTGATCTGTTAATCAAAATTCTGTTGCTAATTTTATTTGTTTACTTTGTTGTATGTTTTACGCGATAAATCAAAATTCCATTGTTAAATAATATACAAATATTTTTTTGTTTATACGTGAAGCATAAATCAGAATTTGATTGTTAATTGATATTTGTTTTCTTTTCTATGTTAATATTTTCTAGTGATACATTAATCAAAATTTGGTTGTTTATTTATGTTTGTTTTCTATTCTATGTTGTATGTGTTTACGTGATACATTAATCAAAATGCTATTTTTAAATGACATTTGATTTCTTTTCTATGTTTTTTTTTATGAGGTACGTTAATCAAAATTCAAATGTTTAATTAGATTTGTTTTCCTTTCTATGTTGTATGGTTTTACTTGATTGTTAATCAAAATTTGAATATGATATTTGTTTTCTTTTCTATTTTTGTATGTTTTAAGTGATACATTAATCAAAATTTGATTGTTATGCCCCCCTTCCAAGAAGAGGGGCCATATTGGTTTGGCACATGTCGGTCGGTCATTGGTCCGTCGGTCGGTCCATCCACCAGATGGTTTCCAGATGATAACTCAAGAACGCTTAGGCCTAGGATCATGAAACTTCATAGGTACATTGATCATGACTGGCAGAAGACCCCTGTTGACTTTCAGGTCACTAGGTCAAAGGTCAAGGTCACAGTGACTCGAAATAGTAAAATGGTTTCTGGATGATATCTCAAGAATGATTACGCTTAGGATCATGAAACTTCATAGGTACATTGATCATGACTGGCAAATGTACCCTTTTGATTTTCAGGTCATTAGGTCAAAGGTCAATGTCACAGTGACTCCAAACAGTAAAATGGTTTCCGGATGATAACTCAAGAATGATTATGCCTAGGATCATGAAACTTCATAGGAACATTGATCATGACTGGCAGATGACCCCTATTGATTTTCAGGTCACTAGGTCAAAGGTCAAGGTCACAGTGACTTGAAACAGTAAAATGGTTTCGGCAGGATAACTCAAGAATATTGAGGCCTAGGATCATGAAACTTCATAGGAACATTGATCATGACTGGCAGATGACCCCTATTGATTTTCAGGTCACTAGGTCAAAGGTCAAGGTCACAGTGACTTGAAACAGTAAAATGGTTTCCGCATGATAACTCAAGAATATTTAGGCCTAGGATCATGAAAATTCATAGGTACATTGATCATGACTGGCAGATGACCCCTATTGATTTTCAGGTCACTAGGTCAAAGGTCAAGATAACAGTGACTCGAAATAGTAAAATGGTTTCTGGATGATAACTCAAGAATGCTTAGGCCTAGGATCATGAAACTTCATAGGTACATTGATCATGACAGGCAGATAACCCCTATTGATTTTCAGGTCACTAGGTCAAAGGTCAAGGTCACAGTGACTGGAAACAGTAAAATGGTTTCCGGGTGATAACTCAAGAATATTTAGGCCTAGGATCATGAAACTTCATAGGTACATTTATTATGACTGGCAGATGACCCCTTTTTATTTTCAGGTTATAAGGTCAAAGGTCAAGGTCACAGTGACAAAAAACGTATTCACACAATGGCTGTTAATTTATATTTGTTTTATTTCCTATGTTGCATGTTTTTACATGAAACGTTAATCAAAACTCAATTGTTAAATTATAATTGTTTTCTTTCCTATGTCGTCTGATTTTACGTGATCCTTAATCAAAATTTGATTGTTAAATTATTATTGTATTCTTTTCTATGTTTTCCTTTTTACATGAGAGGTTAAACAAAATTCAATGTTAAATTATGTTTGTTTTCTTTTTTATGTTGTATGTTTCATGTGATATTTTAATGAAAATTTGATTGTTAAATTATATTTGTGTTCTTTTACATGTTGTATTTTTGTATGTGATATGTTGATGAAAATTTGTTTGTTAAATTGTACTTGTTTTATTTTCTATGCCATATGTTTATACCTGATACGTTAATCAAAATTTAATTGTTTAACTATATTTGTTTTCATTTCTATGTTTTTATGTGATACGTCAATCGATATTCTATTGTTAAATGATATTTTTATTTTATCTATGTTGTAGGTTCTAACAGGATTTATTTCTCCAAATTCCATTGTTAAATGATTTTTCTGTCTTTTCTGTGTCGTATGTTTTTATGTGATATGTTAATCAAAATTGGATTGTTAAAGTTAACTTGTTTTATTTTCTATTTTGTATGTTTATATATGATACGCTAATTATATTTGTTTTCTTTTCTTTTTTTTCTTCTTTTTTTTACCTGATAAACTTATCAAAATTTGATTGTTAAATAATTGTGTTTTCGATGTTTTATGTTTTTACATGATACATAAATCAAAATTTGATTGTTAAAAAATATTTGATTTATTTTTGCATGTTGTAAGTTTTTTAGTGATGCATTAATCCATTACGTGATATGTTAATAGAAATTTGATTGTTTATTTATATTTGTTTTCATTTACATGTAAGATGTTTTTTTGTGATATGTTAATACAATTTTGATAGTTTAATTGTATTTCTTGTATTCTTAAATATGATGTGTTTTTCAAGATATGTTATGCAAAATTCGAGTGTTAAATTATGTTTGTTTTCTTTTACATGTTTAATGTTTTACATGATGTGTCAATCAAAATTTGATTGTTAAGTACTATTGTTTTTTTGTCTATGTTGTATGTTTTTAAGTGATATGTTTTTGAAAATTGTTAAATTATAGTTTTTAGCTGGGTTATTTCAGAGAAAACCAGAGGTATTGTCATAGCCAGCTCATCGTGTCCGTGTCCGTCGTCGTGTTGTCCGCATTGTGCTAAAACTTTAACATTTTGTAAAGGTTTTTAACATTGGCTCTAAAATCAAAATGCTTCTACCTACAACTTTGAAACATCACATGTAGCTGCACCTTGATGATTTCTACACCCCACACCCATTTTTGGGTCTCTAGGTCAAAGGTCAAGGTCACTGTGACCTCTAAAAAAAATAATTCTGACAAGCTTTCGCAGCCGAGCATGGCACCCTTATACAGTGCTCTTGTTTTAATTTTTATCTTGTATGTTTTAACATTAATCAAAATTTGATTGCTGAATTATACTTGTTTTTTGGCGTAGCTGTATAAAGCAAGCTTTTCACCTTACCTGATCTTTGGAAAGCGCAAGGTGTCTCTACCCCTAGTGGCAGGCGGTCCGGCTGTTGGAAAGCACAAGGTGTCTCTACCGCTAGTGGCAGGCGGTCCAGCTGTTGAAAAGCGCAAGGTGTCTCTACCGCTAGTGGCAGGCGGTCCGGCTGTTGGAAAGCGCAAGGTGTCTCTACCGCTAGTGGCAGGCGGTCCGGCTGTTGGAAAGCCCAAGGTGTCTCTACCGCTAGTGGCAGGCAGTCCGGCTGTTGGAAAGCACAAGATGTCTCTACCGCTAGTGGCAGGCAGTCCGGCTGTTGGAAAGCACAAGGTGTCTCTACCGCTAGTGGCAGGCGGTTCGGCTGTTGAAAAGCACAAGGTGTCTCTACCGCTAGTGGCAGGCGGTCCGGCTGTTGGAAAGCACAAGGTGTCTTTACCACAAGTGGCAGGCGGTCCGGCTGTTGGAAAGCACAAGGTATCTCTACCGCTAGTGGCAGGCAGTCCTGCTGTTGGAAAGCACAAGGTGTCTCTACCGCTAGTTGCAGGCGGTCAGGCTGTTGGAAAGCACAAGGTGTCTCTACCGCTAGTGGCAGGCGGTCCTGCTGTTGGAAAGCACAAGGTGTCTCTACCGATAGTGGCAGGCGATGCTGCTGTTGGAAAGCAGAAGGTGTCTCTACTGCTAGTGGCAGGCGGTCCGGCTGTTTGAAAGCACAAGGTGTCTCTACCGCTAGTGGCAGGCGGTCCGGCTGTTGGAAAGCACAAAGCTTCTCTACCGCTATTGGTAAGCTGTCCCACTGTTGGTAAGCACAAAGTCTCTCTTCAGCTATTGGTAAATGGTCCTGTTGTTGGAAAGAACAAAGTGTTGTGAGATTTTTCTTGATATTTAAAATTTATTTATTAAATTTAATGTGTTTTTCTTTCCTTTGTAGTTTGTTTTTACCTGATATGTTAATGAAAATTTGATTGTTAAATAATACTCTTTTTATTTTTATGTTTTATGTTAATACATTGTACATGTATCAAAATTCAATTGTTAAATAATTTTTGTTTTCTTTTCTAGGTTGTATTTTTTATGTGATATGGAAGTAGAAATATGATGGTTTAATTATGTTTGTTTTCATTTACATGTTGTATGTTTTTTCGTGATATATTAGTCAAAATCTGATTGTTAAATTATATTTGTTTTCTTTAACATGAAGTATGTTTTTATGTGCTTTGTTTCTAAATTTGATTGTTAAATTGTATTTGTTTTCTCTGACATTTTTTTTTTAAATTGAAACATATATCAAAATTAGATTATTGAATTACCGGTATGTTTGTTTTGTTTTCAATGTTGTATTTGTTTACTTGATGCATTAATCAAAATTTGACTTTTAAAAAATATTTGTTTTCTTTTCTATGTTGTATGTTTTTACATGATACATAAATCAATATGCAATTGTTAAATTATCTTTGTTTTCTTTTTTATGCTGTATGTTTTTACATGATACTTTAATCAAAATTTGATTGTTAAAAAATATTTGTTATCTATAGAGATGTTGTATGTTTATACATGATATGTTACTGCAATAATTGGGATAGTTTTTTCTTGTCTGACTTTATTGAAATATTGTGAACAAGAAAGACATTTCATTTTAATCCAATCATCATGCAACATATTCAGAATTTTTCTGTATATAATCATACATTTCTCTGGAGTTTTTAAACATTTTTTGATAACATTTCATGCTGCTATGACGTGATGCAGTTACCTTGGTGTTACATTACAGTATGGTTAAGATAGTATGTGTACCAGATTTGTTTTAATGATTTCAAAATGGTCAATCCATCCCTCTTCTTTTCTTAATTCTTTGGCAGACAATGTCTATCTAAAGGGGTAAAACTTGGTCAGAAGACTAATTTATTACCCATACATCACAAAAGCAGGTCATGTGTATCAATAGGAGTAAAACTTGGTCAGAAGACTAATTTATAACCCATACATCACAAAAACAGGCCAGATCAATACATGTTCTTTGGGTCTCAGGTAAGTGTATAAGCGCATGTGGCCCTTTTGCTTTCATTTAAAATTTGTTTAACAGTGGCTTATTTCTGTGGAATAATAACTGCCAAAGTCACAGAGGCTATATAAGGAACATTAAATTTGTTTATGCATGATATCTAAATAACTGATATCTAATTAACTAATATCTAAATAACTGACCAAGTTAAGGTCGTGGTGGTGTAATGGATATGGTGTCCGCCTAACGACCGGGAGGTCACGGGTCCGATCTCCACTGTGGTAGCGTTCTTTAGATCTCCCCAAAAGACACCAAGTACTGGTTCTAGGCCCAGGAAACGGACGCGAGAGCATTTATATAAGCCTTAGGCTTTCGATGCAATCGAGCTAAAATAAATAGGTTTAACTTTAAACTAAACTTATTAAACTAAACTAAATAACTGATCTATCCATGATTATCCAAATTGGTGTGCTGGTTTTTAAAGAAGAGAGAAAGCGGTAACATTGACGTAAACAGCTTGGTAAAAGGTAAAGGTCAAAAAGACATGCAACACATGAAAACTTTTTCTACATACACCGATTTGCTCCAGCTTGTTATTTTTAACGCTTTAACATAACATAATTTTAGTAAGTAACCTTGAATTTGAATATGTTCACTTGAAAATAAAGGTGAGCTTTTGTGATCGCCATTTCTCTTACATCATAAACATTTTGTGAAAACTCCATAGGTCACATTTATTGCCCTAATATTAATGGAACTTACCAAGAAAAATAACTTGTACCTATGATATCTTTGTTGAGTTCGAAAATGGTTAATGTGGGGTCAAAAACAAGGTCAATAAGTCAAATAATAGGTCAAATAAAAGAAAAAGCTTTTGAACACTCGAGAGGATACATCTATTGCCCAATCTTAAATAACATTTTTGTCCCAATTCTACCTTGCTTTAGTTTAAATCTGGATCCCTAAGGAGTTCAAACCTAGTTCGCTATTATAAGTTAAATAAAAAATTGAGTGAACATTTTAGGGGACATATTAATTGCCCAAATCAGTGTGAAACTTGAACAAATTTTTTTCTAATGATAAATTGTTTGAGTTGTATAAGTATACTTAAATGTAAACCGGGTACGGAAAATATACTAGCACCTACCCGGCCAAGCTAAGACTGTACCCAAGTTTTATTCCCGTCCAAAATCCTATGTTATAAAATGCGCTACGGAATACGAAACAAAATTAAAAAAAAAACTTCCACAACATGCTTGTTTGAGTATGAGTTTCGATAATATAGATGTCATTTTACAGAATATTACATACATATGAACATAATTAATTTGAACAAAAATAAATTGCGGAAAACGACCAATTTAGCGTTAGAATTCCTGGGTATGTTTCAGTATATTTTCTGTACCCAGGGTACATGTAAGTATACTTAAGAGTACCTGGGGTACATTTAAGTAGTACCTGAGCCGACAATGACCAATCAAGCCCCAGTGGATGAGCCACTAATAGCAGCCCATAACAGACCTGACTGGCAGAGGATCTCTGTGTCGTCTGTCATCATTTACGGCCATACCAGTCAAGGGAATGATGATGATGATGATGACGATGATGACCATTCCCAAAAACAGTAGGTATAAAGAGCTAACCGTGTAAATATGAGATTTTATTTATGAACTGTTCTTTTTCTTCTTTCTGCATTTAATTGTATACTTCAATATATACCAAATTCTATCTTTAATTCCTTTTACATTTTACTAAAAAAGTGTCTAAACATGAAGACTAAATTAACAATATTTGCAAACATAAGTGTCTGTCATGTTAATTCCGGTGTGTAATCTTGTGTTTAGGGAACAAATTATGTATACAATGTTAACATATCTATGCTCTTATTATTTTTTACATAAATGAGAACGCTAACGAAGGTATCCCATTTTAAGTAAGACAAAGAAAGGCAACTCGTATCGGATATTTAGTCCCAGCCAATTAGCAGACAGAGTTACCGTTTACAAAAAGTACCTGTTTTCTATTAATAGACGGCGCTGGTACTTGACAGCGAATCGTCACTACAGAAGCCTTTTGGCGCTAATAGGCTATATGTCCGCAATGGTAGGTGTTTATTTTCGTTTTCAGTGTCATTAAGTAAATATTGAATTCATTGTTTTTATGTACGATTGTATTACATGATACGCAAACATACATGTAAAAAAGTCACGAAGAAATAATAATGTGTCTTATAGTTCTGAAAAACTTTGCTAACTCGCAGAAATGTCTAAAATTCGGATACTTTTCGCATGTCACCCGGCGTCTATATGACTGATTTATACATAAAAACAAAATACTAATACCACATTTATAGAAATAATTCGATATGATTTTCACTATGTTCACTTTAAAATAAAGGGGTTTAAGGTCGAATTTATTATAAATTTCCATCCCGTAAACAGGTGTGTATACAGGCTGCAAGTTTGTGCATGTTGCTTCACTGTTAAATTGAAACCCAATAGGATCAATAACAATTTATTGGTGTTGAAAATAGGGATTATTATATGTTGAAGCAGAGTTAGTATGAGCTATGGTAATTGTTTACTATTGCTAAGTTTATGTAACATAATAATTGGCATATGAAAACAAACATTATGCATGGTAGGATTCTGTTTATAAAAACAATATTATACGTAATTATATTTTACATTCTTTGTTCTTTCTATTTTGAATACTATTATAAACACAAGCACATCTGTTGTCTTTTATTTATAATACTTATGCTTTAAATAGAAGTTAAAATGAAGTTAAACATAATTAAGATTTGTTATGATCATATAATTGTTAACACCCAAAATAGTAATATAGTAAATTTGGTAACAATTAAGAAGTGTTTGGGCCAGTTACAGTATATATTGAGGATATTTCAACCCTATTACCAGTAATATGCTTAATAGTAACTAGGATATTGTATGTCAAACTACTTGTTTTCATATAAATTCCCAAACTTTCTGGTTTATGCAGATTTAATTTGAAGGAAAGGGGTTTGTGCAAAATTTGATTTATTTATTTTCATCTTTTCTGTTGTAATTATGTCAATTTATGATATGGCAATACGAAACAACATAGAAACATAGAAATTATTTAGATGTCATACTTAAATATGAGCACATTATTTAGGAAACACTCTTTCAGATTTGTAGGAACGTCCAGATTGTAGTTGTTATCTAGTTCTTATATTATTTTAAATTTTTTGAGTTTTGGTTTCTTTTTCCTTCATGTCATAATGCTGTCCAAAAGTATGAGATTTATTCAAATAGTGATTATAGATTATGTTTGACAACATAGAAATTTAGCAGTTTTAATACAAAAGTTCCTTTTGCCCAATGGGAAATAAAAAAAAGGCCAGTGCCCCTTTGTTTTTATTTTATTGTTCACATAATATTTCTAAGTATTATTTACAGACACATTTTAAAAATAAACACATGTATTATTGGGGAAAAAATTAACAAAACTGTTGCAACACCTCTTACATTATAGTAATGTATGGCCACGACTTTTTTTTTTATTGGTTTACAAAAATTATTTTGAAAATGGTCCATCGGGCGGTCGAAAAAAAAAAAAAAAAAAAAACATTAGAAAAAAAAGTTAATGCTAATAACATCATAACAAAGACAACATATCTTTTATAACCTTAACACAGAGACAAAAAATCAAATTATGCAATGAAACACATCTATATCTTCAAATGAAATGAGTCCTAACAGCACCTTATGTAACATCAGGCAATTTTAAACACTCCATTACATGACATGCGTTCTTCTCCCATTAAAACGAAAAACTGCGCTTCATTTCCATAATTGGATGCGCACCATTACGCAATGCGATGCCCGTTGCATAAATCTTATATAAGATAAACTACTCATACACAAATTACCCGGTATGTGTTTGCTCTTACTCGACTTATGAGATCGTACATGAAAAAAAAATCGAGGTAGATCGATCCATGCGTCGTCGCGGTAATGTTTGTCAAAGTTGTTGTTGTCATGAAAACTCGTTGATTTACAACGCAAAACGTCTTATTTGAACTGACGCGAATTAATTTAATCATATTTGTCAACTTCGCTTTTGCTTTATTTTGATAATTTAATCCAAAGTTTAATGTTAGCAAGTGTTTTTTTTACTGGAATTGTAAACAAGGAGTCAGTTAAAGTCTTCCGAAAATGTGCAGTCTGTGTGAATTGACAGTTTGACGTCATCAAAGGAAAGCCGCTTTCTGTCGGAAGCAATAAAGCGACAAATTTCGCGCCGAAAAAATTGGCTTCCTTTGTCTAGCAATCAACATGCCGAACCAATCGTGTGTTTGTTTCTCAATTGCAATCCTCCAATTTAATAAAAGCACGTGCATAGCTCCGCCTTCGAATCTTTTGCAGAGAACGGAGGCGGAGTTTAACGGTTAATTGAGCTAGTGTTTTACACAAGTTGAGTTCCGATTTGCCGAAATTACTCGGCCCTAAGCATTGAAACGACAAATACATTTATCAATGATTTTCCGAGATATACCGATTTGTTCCGATTTCCAAACTTTCTGTACAGTTCCTATAAACTATGGCGGACGTGTTTACAAAATTCCTAAACACATATATCGTAAATAATGGCAGTGTTTTATTGGATTATTTATACTTATTATCAAATACTATCGGGTTTGTTTAATATAATTAACATGTTAAACAATATATTTGCCTCACAGACACGGAAATAAATTTTGATGGGGTCGACATTTGACTGACGCTGATTTTCTTATTGTCTGTAATTTTTACCCGAAATAAATTTTGAGAAGTGCCCATAAAAGGACTGGTACATAATGTGTCACATTGAAAAATATCCCGATCTCTGCAATATATGTGAACCAATCGTTGATTGTACTTACTTGATTTTATTCGCAACCGTACTCAAACCGGATCGTTTTTTTTCTCATTTCGCTCATTTTGAAGTGCGGTCGGGAATAAAATATTTAAAAAAAAGACGATTTTCCGATTTTATTTTTTTTTCCCATTTTCCAAAAATTAGGGTCGGCGGTTTTGTAAACCAAGAAATATAAAAGTCGTGGCCTATTGTCATTTCTTATTAGCCACTATATACAGCAAACATTTTACATACTCTTTTAGGTTAACATATGCAAGCAACAGTGTTATGATGTTTGCATATGTCAGATACACTTGTTGTATTTAAACTTAAAAGCTACAAGTGTTATGTGCCCACATGCAAGTTATTAAGATAAATTATACTGTTTTGTTTGTGTAGCTGATGGACTGTCTCAGAACTTTATGTACATTTTTTAATTGAACATTTTGACTTTTTAAAAATTATTTTGTGCATATATTTTCATATCAGAACAAAACTATAATAATTATGCTCAAGTTTTGTTTTATGGAAACAAATTTTGGAAATATATATTTTTGTGTAATTTAATGCAGCAAACAATAATACCATGTATAATGATGGTGAAATTTTGCATAAGAAGACATTAAATTTAAGGTTATATGATCATATATGAGAGTATTTCCCATATAATGGCAATATTTTTACTCATGTTCATACATGTCTTTATTTCTGGTCCTCTTCTGGTAAAATATGGCATACAGTTTAATATGTCAGAAAGAAAATTACCGGTAAAAGAAAAGTATGTAGTATAAGATGAAATATTATAGTTAGTACTGTTCAATGACAGTGCATACAGTTTTTACTTGTGCATGTATGTTTCAATGTAATAAGATTTAAACCAGGCCTGACTGCTTTTATAAACCTTCAACACTTACAACAGTTGATCCAATATACATGGAATTCACTTTCATTCAATATTCAAATAAGATAAGTAGAGGTGGCAATATTGATTTTAAAAATTCTGTTCACAAATTTTGCATGTTGTGGTTTGCAGTTTGAAAAGTTAAGGTGAAATTTATTTTGATAAGAAAGTTTGCGTATAAAGGATTCGATCGCAGGGTTTGATAAGGCTGA
This sequence comes from Dreissena polymorpha, assembly GCF_020536995.1. Taxonomy (NCBI): domain Eukaryota; kingdom Metazoa; phylum Mollusca; class Bivalvia; order Myida; family Dreissenidae; genus Dreissena; species Dreissena polymorpha. The sequence goes on from NC_068357.1 coordinate 21,980,171, forward strand.
GATCAGCATGTTTTCCATATTGTGGCTCCAATTTTTTATATAATCGAAAAACAGGTCACAGAATGTTATCTTGGCACTCTTGACAATTTTATCCTTGAGTAATACCAACGTGAAATTATAAATCCATGTTCTATCAATGTAATTACTTTTTTATTTCTCCTGGTTCACAGCTAAATCCTTCACTTGTAAAACAGATAGTGTATCTGTTTTGAGAGTGTACCGGAGTCTTTTGCTTTTAAAGTTTCTAATTATTATTAAGATATTGCATATTTTGAAAGAAATTTTAGTCAGTAAAATACTGAGATTAAAGATTTTCTGCTAATTTTGTTCTACCACTTTTGTCAAGCCATATGGGACATGGCTGCAAAAACATGGCACAACCCCTAATTGCAATATATTGCCAGACCTCAAACCATTTATTTGCAATATATTGGTAATTTCAAAAAGTTTGTACAAGAATGATTGCTTTTAAATCTCAGTCATCACACCTTGATGTTTTAACGTGTACAGTATACTTCTGGTAAAGTGCCTTTGGATAAAGCTTTTGTATTTCATATTTTACTTTGTGACTTCTTAGTTAATTGTGTATTCATTTATTATGGATCTCCTGTACTTTAGACTTCCTTCAAATGCCATGACTCTGTATAATAGACTTTAACCCTTTCTTATTCAGAAGCAAAGTGAAAATGACGCTGTGCAAACAGCATAAAACCAGAACAGCCTGCGAGATACTCGCAGTCTGTTAAGGTTTTATGCTGTTTGCTGTTTATCAGCTGTACCTAAGGGTTGGAAATGAAGCCTTTAAAACATGAATCTTGTAAGAAAGTTCTTAAATTAAATTCAACTTTCTGAGGGACTACAAAGGTGTAAAAATACGTATCTAAGTGGTAAAGGGTTAAAAAGGCTGTCTTCGGGTTTTTTACTGCACGCTGATATATGTTTTTAATTAAATTTTGTTATTTCAAATTGGTTTTATGGGCACGCAATCAAAAAAGTTAGAGTAAGATGTTCCTACTGGTTTTGCAATAATCGTTTTGCAGTGACTGTGAGATATGCAAAAAATGTTCTGTGATATGTATGGGATATACCAGTATACTGTTTCAGCACTATCTTGGGACTTTGGTATAATCTTTAAGGTTTCATAGCACTAATTTAAACAATCTGTTCTTCAAGCAACAAGTATCATTGCAAGACCACAATTAACCTGTCCCATTGTTTGAATGTTTGAACAAGGCCCGGTTATTGTCACTCAAGGTAAGTATTATTGACCCGCTGGTCAGTGTAATGCTCACTTGGTTATAGTTATTGATAAGCTAATAAGTAATAAGGCTGATCTCTAAGTTTTACAACTCATTCTTACTGCACAACTGCTCTTAAGGTCCTGGAATGCAGGGATTATGTTTCATGCCCATTTAACTGTTAAAACTTTGGACAAAATCCAGAGTCATTTAACTGCAAGATCAAGTTTTTATTGCTGATATGGTGTGAATACACAGGCAGCTTCTACATATGGATAAGGTTATGTACAGACTTTGGTGTTGCTGTGTTTTGATTTATATGAACATGATAGCATTTTAAGAGCTAATGTGAGGGTTCTCATTATTCTCAAAACTAATATTTTTGGGAGGACTTGGAAATATGACAGAAATTTTGCAGAACAGTAATAAAAATTCAGGTGGCTAAAGTCAATGTTTTAGATTGAAATGGATACTTTTCATCAAAATGTTTATAGAAAGACACCTTTTTAGTCGATAATCATGTCATGAAAAGAAGCTGAGATATTGATTATAAGTATAGTATGGAGCCAACATGGATCTAAGTTTACCCATTGAGGCTACTTCACAACTCCGCAATGTCAAGTAGAGTGTTGAAATGTACTTGTCCATTGAATTTAAAACGTGAGAACAGCTCATTAAGTATTTAAAGTAATGTGCTGTCGTTTTGTGATCTATTGTTTCATGTAAAAAGGTGGCAATGTAGATTGAGCGATAACTTCAGATAATGGTGAACACTTTCACATGTCAGTGCTCTTTAAAAATAAACAGTACATTTTACTTAAATGGGTTCATTATTTACAAAATGTTTTAGTTAGTAAATTGATATACCTTAGTTTACCACCATATTAATTGTTTGGATGTTTTTTTGAAAAATATACCTTATCATCAATTCATATCCACTGGACTTATATGTTCTGTAGTGTGAAGCATTCAGTTACTAATAAATGCATTGTTGCTTTTGAGCGGCTAAATTTGAGCAAATGTTGGGGCTGAACTTAAGGGCATACTACCCTGGGACACATGTAAGAGTGTTGTACATAAAGTTAATTAATATCATTTATTTATTTGCTATGTTATACTTTCGACATAGTTTAGTTTAGTATAAAACAATAACTATTACATGTTTATCAGATAAAAGCAACAAAATCTCGGTTTCTGTCTTTCACCATACTTTTGTTTATTTCCAAGAACATGATTTCCAATAAGTGGGGCCTTGTTACCATAGTAAAGGTGAAAATCCATTGAAAAAAAGAAAATGCAACTGAGAAGCTTTTACAAAGTTTGAATGAAGTCTTGTGAAAATGGGTGCAATTGCGCAGGCTGAGCTTGAGCTATGCTGGCTGCCCATGCCATTTGACCCCTTTTGCTTGCTTGATGCCAATAAAATTATTTTGTATTAACCCTACAGCTTTGGGTTAATAAAAGAAAAAATGCACATGTATACATGCATGATCAGAGAACAAGCCCAAAATTAATAAAAAATGTATTCATTCCTAAAAATTGCCTTAAAAGTGGTCTGTTATTGTGTGGTTATTGATTGTTATGATAATTATTTGATTGATAAATGTAATTTGATGATCAAAGTAAATTTACTTTAATATAGTGTTGACATTCAATTTGCTACTAGGCAGGTTAAATATGATTGTATTTAATGAGCCAGTAAAGTCAAAGCTCCCTTTACACTTAACGGCTTGCATACCTTATTATAAATTGGCAGCAAATCAAAATTGTTTTTATCGTTAATTCTTTCATAAAAAGTTAGCGACTTGGGAATGGAATTCAAATATGTATGAGGAGTTTGTTTGATAGGGTATATAGGACATCAACATTTCAATACAGGTTGATTAACCAATGAGATATAAACTGAATGTTGTGATGTAGTCTGTGCAGCTATTTGTGTGCGCATAATTTTTACATACATCACTGTACGAGGTATTTTGTAAAGTAACACATCGGTTTCAACAACACTGTTGTGGTTAAATCATGCTTCACAAAAGCAGCAATATCTTTTTTACTTTATTACACTGGAAATTTAATCTGGTACACTGCATTTATGAAATATTTAAAACAAAACATTAAGGCAATTTAATCTGATCAGTATTTTAAATACGTTTAGATTTAATGAAAAAGAATTGAACAACAAATTATGATAGCTTTAAACATTTTATTTGCCACTTGCCATTTTATTTTCCACAGATTAAAAGATTTTGTTTACAGATTGGTGAATTGACAATTTTCTATCTTTTTGTCTCAGATTAACAAAATAAAAGGTGAAAAAGTAGGGTAATCATTAGAAAATATTAAAATTATAACGATTTTCATACGAATAATAATTTGAATTGCTTCACTTTTTTGCATTATATTTTGTTAAATATAAAATGCATGAATAAAGGAAATGGCCAAGATTGCCGCAGGGTTAGGACAATAGCTTTTTAATCCAATGGTTATTAGTTTGAATTCCTTTTGGGTAAACTTTTCTTTCTTAAGTTTTATTCTTGTTTTATACTGGAGTTTTTTTCTGATGTTGAAATTTATTAATTTAAAACATTAAATAACTATCTTCAAAAGGCAAACTCTGTGAAGATCTTCCTTATATATGATTTATCTGTTTAAAAACTACCATCCATTCAAATAAAATCTTCAATTGAACAAGTTTGATTCAAGTATTCAAATCCAAGTGTTAAGATTAGTTTAAGACACTTTTCAGTATATAACAGAAACTCTTTAGCCCGAGGTGATGGTAAGTGCATCATGAAAAATAATTTAGCTGTATGCTTCTTTTTATTTTTATGTCCCCCACTATAGAAGTGGGTGACATATTGTTTTTGCCCTGTCTGTTGGTCTGTTGGTTGGTTGGTCTGTTGGTTGGTTGGTTGGTTTGCGCCAACTTTAACATTTGCAATAACTTTTGCAATATTGAAGATAGGAACTTGATATTTGGCATGCATATGTATCTCATGGAGCTGCACATTTTGAGTGGTGAAAGGTCAAGGTCAAGGTCAAAGGTCAAATATGTGGGTCAAAATCGCTCATTTAATGTACACTTTTGCAGTATTTCAATATTCAAGATAGCAACTTGATATTTGGCATGCATGTGTATCTCATGGAGCTGCACAATTTGAGTGGTGAAAGGTCAAGGTCAAGGTCATCCTTCAAGGTCAGATGTCAAATATATGTGGCCAAAATCGCTCATTTTATGAGTACTTTTGCAATATTGAAGATAGCAACTTGATATTTGGCATGCATGTGTATCTCATGGAGCTGCACATTTTGAGTGGTGAAAGGTCAAGGTCATCCTTCAAGGTCAGAGGTCAAATATATGTGGCCCAAATCGCTAATTTTATGAATACTTTTGCAATATTGAAGATAGCAACTTGATATTCGGCATGCATGTGTATCTCATGGAGCTGCACATTTTGAGTGGTGAAAGATCAAGGTCAAGGTCAAGGTCATCCTTCAAGGTCAAATATATGGGTCAAAATTGCTCATGTAATGTCACTTCTGCAATATTGAAGCTAGCAATTTTATATTTGAAATGCATGTGTATCTCATGGAGCTGCACATTTTGAGTGGTAAAGGGTCAAGGTCAAGGTCATCCTACAAGGTCAAACGTCATATAGGGGGACATTGTGTTTCGCAAACACATCTTGTTAGGAAAGTGTAAATAGGTGTACATGTGTATGCAACTCAATAGTGAAGTAATTTAGATTTTTATAATGAATCTCATGTGGCTCATGTTAAGTTTTGCTTGTAATTGGTATGCACACTTTTAAACACTAATGACAAGTTGAAACTTTAAAACATTAAGTAAAGTCATGATGGCATGCGGCAATGTGGGGTACCATGAGGCTGTACAACATCAACGCAAACCTGACTTGAGTCATCAAACACCTCTATGACAAAGACATCAGTGCTATCTACTTTCACAGCAGCATAGGGGACTGGTTCAACACCACAGAGTGAGATGAGGCTGCTTGCTCTTTCTAACCCTCTAATACCTCTCATGACTGACGCCTTGTTAGTCCATGAGGGGGGACAGTAAGAACTCACGGCAGAACAATCACACCTTTTGCCGATGACATAGGTGGTCTAGCCGGAAGCCAAAAAGAGTGAAACAACCTAGTGGAGTGACTGAACAAAAACTCCACATTCTTCGTGTTGCAGATCAGTGCAGAGAAAACCAAACTGATGTCCAGCAATGCCAACGGCATCAGCAATTACATAAGGGTCTGTGACAAAAAAAAAAGAAACCGTCAACAGCTTTAAATACCTGGCAGCAATTGTCACGGATGCAGGATCCAGCCTGAATTACTCATCGCACAAACCACAGCAGCACTCACAAAACTTTAGACCATCTGGATGGAAAGAAACATAGCCCTCAGCTAAAACATCAGACTGATGTGCGCCCTAGTCATGTCCATATTGTGTACACCTGCCAGTCATGGACACTTACAGTGCAGAGAAGTATACAGACCATGAAAATAAAAAACGTATGAAGACTCCTCTGCATTTCCTTCAAAGACCACATCACCAACAAGGAAGTCCAAAACAGAGGCAAGAAAGTCATTGGGCCCCACTAAGATCTGCTGTCCACAGTCAAAAGTCAGAAGCCAAAGTGGTATGGGAATGTCTCACTAGCATCTGGGCTTGCCAAGACAGTGCTACAAGGCACAGTTCAGGGAGGGAGGAAGAGAGGCAGACAAAGGAAATGATGGGAAGATATTATCACAAAATGGACTGGTTTGAGACTTAATGAAGCATTGTGACTGTCTAAAAGTCAAGAGGATGGAGAGAGCTGGTTTCCAAGTCACATGTGGTACCCCAACGGTAGTTCAGACTACGGCTAAGTGAAGTGAAGCGAAGAAGTCATAATGTTTGTCTTAATTAAGAACATATGATTATTTTGTTAAAATTCTTTTTCAGCTTGAAGTTTTTAATACTTGAGAATGTATAATAAAAATGTCAAGATTAAATCATATTTCCATAAATCACACTTTTCAAACTTAACTTATGCATGCATCATGTAAATAGATTAATAATATTTATAACAACAATCTGTGTATAAATCTTGTTTGAGTGCAATTAAACAGGCTTAGCTTAGGTTATAAAAAGCTACAAGATGTTATAATATAACGTTGTTCATTTGTTGAATTCAAATCAGTATTGTTACTGGGCTGATGTTACAACTATGAAATTGACAATTTTAATCGTTAGTGTTTTTCAAAATAGTGTTCGAAAATTTATCTGCTTTAGGCAGAGTCTATTTTTTAGTTCGACTATTATATATGAAATATATATAGTGGAGCTATCCTACTGACCCTGGAGTCGGCGTTTCCATTTCCGTTTCCATTAGCATGCAAATGTTAAAGTTTTCGTACTACCCGAATTATTTTCATTGTCCCTTGACATATTGCTTTCATATTTTGCATACTTGTTTACCAACATGACCCCAGCCTATAAACAAGAGCAGACAACTCTATCAAGCATTTTGTCATAATTATGGCCCCTTTTCCACTTAGAATATGCAGCAAATGTTAAAGTTTGCGTACTTGCCCGAATATTTTCAATGTCCCTTGACATATTGCTTTCATATTTTGCATACTTGTTTACCATCACGACCCCAACCTATAAACAAGAGCAGAAAACTGTATCAAGCATTTTGACAGAATTATTGCCCCTTTTATACTTAGAATATGCATATTATGCCCCCCTTCGAAGAAGAGGGGGTATATTGTTTTGCACATGTCGGTCGGTCAGTCGGTCCGTCCACCAGATGGTTTCCGGATGATAACTCAAGAACTCTTAGGCCTAGGATCATGAAAGTTCATAGGTACATTGATCATGACTCGCAGATGACCCCTATTGATTTTGAGGTCACTAGGTCAAAGGTCAAGGTCACGGTGACCCGAAATAGTAAAATGGTTTCCGGATGATAACTCAAGAACGCTTATGCCTCGGATCATGAAACTTCATAGGTACATTGATCATGACTAACAGATGACCCCTATTGATTTTCAGGTCACTAGGTCAACGGTCAAGGTCACGGTGACCCGAAACAGTAAAATGGTTTTCTGATGATAACTCAAGAATAATTAGGCCTAGGATCATGAAACTTCATAGGTACATTGATCATGACTGGCAGATGACCCCTATTGATTTTCAGGTCACTTGGTCAAAGGTCAAGGTCACAGTGACAAAAAAACGTATTCACACAATGGCTGCCACTACAACTGACAGCCTATATGGGGCATGCATGTTTTACAAACAGCCCTTGTTATTGATAAATCTATGTTAAAGTTTGCGTACTACCCCAAATATTTCCTATATCCTTTGACATATTGCTTTTATTTTTTGCATACTTGTTTACCAACATGACCCCAACCTATAAACAACAGCAGACCACTGTATCAAGCATTTTACATAATTATGGCCCCTTTTATACTTAGATAATTGAACATTTTGCTTAAATTGCCATAACTTCTTTATTTATGATCACATTTTATTATTACTTTGACAAAACAACACTTACCCCCCCCCCCCCCCCCCCCAAATTTTTTTTTTTCCTTTTTTTATTTTTGAAAGATCATCTAATAAATGACCACACCCCATATTATACCCCCTCTCAACCCCCCCCTCCCAATTTTTTTTTGTATGGCACCTTTTCGAAGAAAAGGTGGCATAAAGTGATCGGACTGTCCGCTGTCCGTCTGTCTGTCTGTCTTTCCGTCAAACTTTGCGTTTAGGTTTCGAAAAATGCTCATAACTTCTATTTCCCTTGAGATATAACCTTCATATTTGGTATGCATGTGTATATGGACAAGGCCTTTCCATACGCCCAAAAATTTTTACCCCTGTGACCTTGACCTTGAACTTAGGGTCGGCGTTTAGGTTTCGAAATGTGCGTTTAGGTTTCGAAAAAGCTCATAACTTCTATGTCCCTTGAGATATAACCTTCATATTTGGTATGCATGTGTATATGAACAAGGCCTTTCCATACGCACACAAATTTTGACCCCTGTGACATTGACCTTGAACTTAGGGTCCGCGTTTAGGTTTGGAAATCTGTGTTTAGGTTTCGAAAAAAGCTCATAACTTCTATCAAGCGTTTATAGGGGGCATAAGTCATCCTATGGTGACAGCTCTTGTTTTTCCTTTTTTATTTTTGAAAGATCGTCTAATAAATTATTAAATATGAACAATTTCCCCATGATGGCTTACGTTATACTGTCAAGCACTCAAATAGTCGAGGGCGCTGTCCTCTGACAGCTCTTGTTTTTAGTCCCATACTGGCCATGTTATCAGTGCAATTTTATTGGTTTATTCTTGTATTGGCAGGGGTATGTCTTTTAGCTGATTTTTTTTCCACTACCAACATCTGCCCAGTTTTTAGGTTGGGGCAAGCAAACTTACATGATTTTCATCCAATATAATTAAGTCAATTATAACTGGTATTTACATGTAGCAATGTCCCCAAGAACTGGTATTTATCTATGTCCCCCAAGTACAAATAATTTTGAGGCAGTCTTTGTCATTGTATTTACAAGTGTTGTTTGTTAGAATGTTGTAAAACACTGAAGTGTCTGTGATAAATAATTGTGACTGCAAAAGAAGGCATAAAACACCTGGTGTAGTTATAAAATAAATGCAGGATTTTTTATTTGAAATATTCCGTACTGTTTGAATATCAAAATAATATCCAACTGGTGAAATTACAATAACATGGGATTAATAGACAGGATTTGTAGTGGATAATGATGATTGTTAATTGTCATAATATTTGTTTAAACTGGATTAAATCAATTGCAAACTATTAACCTGAAAGTATTCAGTATTTATCGTTGGGGAACGTATTTGTGAAGAAGTTATAAATGCTGTGTTTGTTTTTTGCAGGGCATATCAGCAAGAGGACAGATGTAGTGACACAACAAAAAAACGCTTTTAACCAAAATTTCTAGAAGTGCAGTGTATTTATGATCATTTCACCATGAGTATTTGACCGTTCCACGCCGAACGAACGGAAACTGAGCAGAGTTACCAACACAACAGATAACGTTAACTATGAGTCGACACAACAGCGAGGGTTCCCTCTCCTCTCTGTCGGCCAGCGCGAGCCCCAGGGACAGTCCTGGCCCGATGTCCCCGGGCGGCGCCGGCGACAAGGGGAGGAAAGGGGGTCAGGGAGGGGGAGGAGGAATACAGGCACAGATCCAACAGCTGCAAGGTAGGTCTTGTGTGAATAGTTTTTCACTCATAAATATTTAAACATCATTAGTGTCCAATGACTATTGAATCATGAAGGATGACTGCTAACCGAAAAGTCTTATCAATTTTAATAATTAATTATATCTTCCCTATTCAATTGACAATTTATTTTTGCGAAATTGTGTTGAAAGCCTACTAAGGTTTATTGAGATACACTCGAGTCTGTTTCCTGGGTATAAGATGGTGTCTTTGGAGGTCTTAAAATTGTGCCTTAGTGAGGATCAAACCCTGGACCTTGTGATTGCCTTGGGTGGGGCACCATATCCTTGATACCGTATAATCTCATTTTGTCACTTTAGTTCAAAACTTCAAGGTGTGATTTATAAATGTATTGTCTGTGTTTAAATAATGGAATATAAGTGACATGTTGTCATCTTTAAAGCTAGATTTATCAAGACAGAGCTTGAAATTTTGTGAAAAGTTGTATGTTTTTATACAATCGCACACAATTTCTAACCCTGTCATAGTTATTTGTTTGTTGTTTTGAAGCTATGTTAGGGCCAATTGCATCATCACAAATAAATATTTTCGCTCTTGCCAATTGAGTTTATTTTAGATGCTAGATGTTTTGTTTTGTAGTGCTGCTAGTGTTTGCAATAAGTGCAAAGTAATATGGGGCTTTTGAGTTTTAAATTCTAAAAGTATAAACATATTATGGTCGCAATTGTTTAAAACAATCTTATTTATTGGGAAATTATTATTAAGAGCAATTTGCATTTGTGTCGTGTTCTGACAAAACTGGGCATAATGCATGTGCGTAAAGTGTCATCCCAGATTAGCCTGTGCAGTTCGCACAGGCTAATCAGGAACGACACTTTCCGCCTAAACTTGATTTTCGGCAAGGAGGGACTTCCTTGAAACTAAAAATACCATAAAAGCGGAAAGTGTCGTCCCTGATTAGCCTGTGCAGACTGCACAGGCTAATCTGGGACTACACTTCGCACATGCATTAAGCCCAATTTTCTCAGAACACGACACATTTAATTTTGTAACTGAGCATCACTCCTGGAAAACCAGGCTTGATTCATGTTTGTAACAGAGACAACCCTTTTTCATTTTATGAAATTTTTCCTTTACCACTTTTAAGATACCTTTTTTGACGCATGTGTAGTCTCTTAGAAAGTTACATTTAATTAAAGATCTTTTTACTAAATTCAAGTTTTAAAGGCTTTATTTCCAGCCTATAGATACTGATGAGCAGCAATCAGCATAAAACCTCAACAGACTGTGAGTTACTCGCAGGCAGTTCGGGTTTTATGCTGGTGGCAAAAGCCATTTTCACTTTGCTTTTATGGGGTAAAGGGTTAAAGAAAGTCCCTTGTAAACTAACATCCAGTCTCGGAGGAAAGTGTTAATCTTGGACAACACATTACGCACATGCATGGCGCCCATTTTTGGACAACACATTACGCACATGCATGGCGCCCATTTTTGGACAACACATTACGCACATGCATGGCGCCCATTTTTGGATAACACTTTACGCACATGCATGGCGCCCATTTTTGGACAACACATTACGCACATGCATGGCGCCCATTTTTCCCAGAGCATGGCTCAAATATATTTTTCATTTCGTCGCCGTCGTTCTCAAACCTCGTAGCTATAAAATGCCAATTTTTCAGGAGAGAGAAAAAACCGTCACATTTTTTTATAACGATGTTTTAGAAATTGAAATTCTGTAAAAATACCAAACAAAGGAAGCTGCAAAATACGGTATAAGCCGTAGACCCCTAAGTCATACTGATAAGTCATACTGGTATTCAGAAATGGTAGCTATGATATTTTGTCACCACAGTTTTGTCATTTTTATGAGGTACGAAAATTCGTCCTGATAGGAAACCTCATAGCTGCAAATATTAAAACATTTTTGTCAAATTTGTCCAAACGAAATTACGTACCTATAGGTGTAATGACATCGCTGCGACTTTTCGCCGGAATAAAAGCCAACAATCATTCTACAACATTTCGTTCCGTGGCTTTTTCAAGGGCTCTGATTGGCGTAGAGCTACGAGATATAGCACAAAACACGCACCAGACTTCATATATTCGGAAAAGACGAAAAAAATTGTTTGAACATTTTGGAGCTACGAGGTTTGAGAACGACAGCGACAATTTGCTAATGTATTATTGAGATTGTGTGTATGAATCTCACAGATACATCAAAAGCCTTGATATACAGTGTAGTGCTCAGTCAATGCTGGCTTATTTTGTGCTCGCTTAAATTGTTGTTAAGAATATCAATGGGTTTTATTTGAGGCCGAAATATTTATTTGTGAAGTTGTAGCTTTAAATGTAAGCAGATTTTTTAATGTATAGTATTCTATAGGACCTTAGCTTAACACAAATTTGTATAATAACAACAGTTCTGTTACATGTGTAGATGTTGTATAACAGAAATCCAGTTGAAAGAAGACATGGCAGTATAGTTGGAAAATTTAAACATCAAAATGATAAGACTTTTTAAAACTCAATTACCTGAAAATGATATTCTTTTCCATAACTTGTAAATTTTTTATGATAAATTTCAAGGTTTACTTGAATTGTGCATATTTAATTTGATGTTCATTATAAAAAACCACTAAACGCAGCCTGTGTATTTTCTATCTGCTTCAGTGAATTGTGGTTGAATCTTTTAAGGTTCTTTGCTTGCTAAATAGAATTCTCTTGATTTGAAAACTTGATGTCTTGCATATTATTGGATAATATTGGATTTAGAAATAAATTTGCTTGTTGACAAGAAAACAATTTTGATATTTCCACACCTCTGATTATGGCATAAGAAAAAGTGATACAAGATAAAAAAACAATGATATATATAAACATTTAAAAATTGTTGAAGACCCAGTTTTAGATGTAAAATAAATGTTTGTAAAGGTTTGAAAAGACAGGTTTGATTATATTAGTTATATTGAAGTAAGTTGATATGTTTTCATTGAAGACCTTTGGAGGTCTGGCCACAGTGGTTCCAATACATCTTGTGACATTAATTCACTTCTTGTAGCCAATTAAATTCTTTACCCATAGTGAAATTTAAAAAAGAAACACTAAAATTAGGCGACACATTAAGATCATTTCTATTAGATCTTTTATTGTAAAAAGTAATTGATCTTTGAAAGTTTTCCAGTATTGAACTTTCTATTTATCAAAGGACTTATGGTGTGTAACCTAAAACTCATTTTATCCTCCCTTATCAGTGTTTGGCTTAAAGTAATCGTGTCACGTACTTGATAGGTATATATAGGTATCGAAAGTAATTATTCAAATATGCAATCTTTTATAAATTCACTTGGCTCACTGTTTACTTAAAACACACTTTTCTTCAGGTGAACTTTAATCAATACTATGAAATATTTGTATAAAGGCTTACACTTTGAAACACATTTATTGTAGGCAGTTTTTTCAATTCAAAGGGGACAGATCATTTTTCTTATGCATTTATAAATTGTTTGTATCAATGAAATGATATATATGTTATCACAACATTTCATTCACGCATGCCCATGCAGTGATATTTTTACAAATTTGTTCATCCGAGCCCTGGGACTCAATAACTTGCAAATTATTCCCAGAATTGAAAGAATGAGTCCAAATATTGAACGGTATTATTTTTTGAGAAATTTAAATGCATTTTTGGGACTCACTTAATTCGAAACTTTGCATCCCCAGAGGTTTTTGTGAGTCCAGGATGCAGGACTCGCAGGTAAAAAAATCACTGCCCATGTGTTTCATTGTTACTTAGAAATGGATCCTTTATAATGTACATCTAGTAGCTTATAGAAATACCAGGCCCAAAGAGATCCAATTATAAAATCCAACAATTTCATTTGTTGAAAAATTGGTAAACTGCGTATAAAAGAAAATGTGGCACCTTCTGTTTGCGATTGTAATGTGTTTATGTCAATAAATGTTTATGTCATTATGTTAATGTCAACTGCTAATTCAGGCAATACAGGTGCTTCATGTCTATAAAATCATTAAATTAAAGTAACAAAAAGCATGTTCTTATCAGTTGCATTTTTAGGATTGCTACTCATAAAAAGCTGTACTAGTCCATTTACATATTCCATGTGTTGAGCAAGAAAACTGCTATATCTGATACAAAAATATTGTACAGATGCAACTGTTTAGCACTTGGCAATATTATTATTTAACAGGGCACTTTACTGCAGCCCATCAACTGTGATTCAATATTACCTGAAGAATTAGAATCAATAAATGGCAGAGAACAAGACAGAACCAAATGAAAATATTTAATCTGCTCTTTTATTACTGAAGAGCTGCAATTTAATCCACTTGGGGTTTATTGTATTTGTTACCTGTTCTGTTATTGAACAAATGTTAATGATGCTATTTTATTGGAAAATTATGTTATTTATTCATATCATGTGTCGTACAAATTGGCTTCCGGATGTTTTACTACTGTATGCTACAAAATAACTTTAAGCTGGCGATTGTTTGATTTTTAAAACGTGTAATTCTTCAGTGTGATTGCATGTTCATGAATATGAGAAATGTTTGGTAAATTGGGGAAGTAACTGAAGTTTTATGACCATACATGCCATACGTCCCGGATTGTCCGGGACAGTCCCGGAAATGAAGAACTTGTCCCGCTGTCCCGGAAATCTGTCAAATGTCCCGGAATTTACAAAATCCATATATACATTTACCTTATCTTAGGCCTATCTGCAACTCGAATCTGTGTATATCTGCAGCGTCGTCATGACAATGCCTACCCGAATAGGCAGACTACGCTACGTGTCAAAATCGATCAATTAACAGGGGACCTGTTATCATATCGATTGTCTCACGTTCGCGGTCAAACCGAAAAGGCGGCATTGTTTAATGCGGTTGTTAATTGACTTTAATCTACTACGTCATTATTTCCCGCTGCGTACGGGCAAAGAATAGTTGTTCACACATCTGAAGTCCAACATCGCTGAGTAAAATATTAATTGTGATCGGTTGTATGTATTGTGAATTGATTTGAGTTGACGATCTAACGGTACTGTATTGTTGTATTTTTTATTATATAAATGTTATAAATGAATAAAGGCGTATCAACAACTACGCGTTACACACCGGTCTTAACAATAACGCAGTGACGTCACCATCTATGTTTAGAACGCTTACACTGAAAACACGTGGCTTGTATCTAGTAACGGAAGTAGTAATGTTTAATTTGATGTTAATAGATAAAGTGTATTTCGGATAGGCTTTCGAACTTTTGCAATTACCGATGCGAAACAAATAAAACGTACCAAAAATGCACATGTATATAAATATCGCTACATTTTATACATGTCCCGGAAAATCGGCAAAAGTCCTGGACAATTTAACTCAATGTCCCGGAATTGGTCTGAAAAATTATGGCATGTATGTTTATGACTGTTACTTACAACATATTAACATAAAGCCTGTTGTTGTAAGAATTTAATGTATTTTTAATTTTTCTGTTATCAAGTTTACTGAATTAAATGAAAATTCTTAGGTAAATTGGGGAAGTCATTATTTCATTATTTTGAATCCAGATATTGTCAATGAATAGTTCACTGTTGTTTTATCTTGTCTAGACAGAGAATATTAAAAAATTAGTTCTGGAGTATATACAAATATTAATGCAACACAGGTATTGTAAAGTGAGAAAAAAGATCCTAAGTTTGTATTTCATATAATATTCATGTGGATATTTACTGTTAAAGCTCACATAAATAGGATTCTCAAAGGTTTTGATGTTCTACAGTTCTAGCATGTAATAAAGGTCATTTATCGGCAAGAGAATATATTCCCCAGACTTTATGTATACCACATACTTATTTCTTCCACTTTGTTATACTCCTCACCTCTCAGACTCCTACATAACATGTGTGGAAATATAAGCAGCTGCAGTATTTCAATAAATATCAATCACTTGATCAGTCTACCACATTTTAGCCAGTTCTACAGAGGTCAACACAGGTTCCTGACAGTATTATACATGTTATATTAAGAAGCAATATCCATGAACAGACTGACACTGTAATTTCTGTCAAACATTTATTTGATTTAATATTGCTACAAAGTGTGTTTCTGTGCTTGTCTTCTGGTGGACTAATTTTATTCAAAAGGGCAAATTAATCAATACTGACAGCATAATTTTGATTAAAGAATTAAAAAAAAATCAACAACAAATTAAGTGTTTCATTGCTTGTCCACTACTTCAGATTTTACCTATCAATACAGGGTTCGACATTAACTTTTTTTACAGCAAGACTGTTGGACCAGCTCCTCTTAAAATGTACTAGCCCGAACCTCATGTCTACTAGACCACAAATGACATAGCAAATGAACACAATTGTGTCGTGTAACTGTTTAATCAGGATTTATCAGTAAATAATCATTGAACACCAGATTATTTTTTTTGATGCATAGAGTAAAACAATAAAATAAAACTTTTTTTTTGCTTTTCTCCGTCAAATTCAATCCATTGGAATTGACTCGATTTTCCATCTAGGATAAAATTGACGTTTTCGTGTTTCTTCATATTTACGTTTCGTGTCAGTTTAAGCGTCGGATTCTTTTTTATTAACTGATTTGTCGGACAAAAATCCGAACTTGAACAAAGCCATTCCTTAAATTACATTCTCTTGTCTGCTACGCAAAAATGTTTACATTGACCATACTGATTTTCGATAGAAGTCGTAAAATCATGCTCTACAGTTTTACGACACTGCAGAAAATCATTAATATTCATGACAACTTGACCAATAAACAAGCAATTTCTGCAGGAAGCTCTCCTTTGCGTCTAAAAATAGCAATGAATCATGTGAATGCTCCGCGTTTATTTAAATACACTAGTTTTGTTTGAATGTAAATAACGAATACTAGAGTAATTTTACACATTAAAAATAAAGGTTTTCACGGCAGTTAGTTATAGTTATATGAATCAGTATAGATTTTTTTATGTACGACCAGTCGGACAAGCTAGCCCGCAGTTTTACTAGCCGGACCACCGATCTTACTAGACAATGTCTGTCGGATGTGCCTTAGTGTCGAACCCTGCAATACAATCATCTTTCAACAAATATTTCCAGGTCTGTTTACACCAATGATTTTATGATGGTGTAATGGCCCAGCTTTTTGTATTTCAATGACTAGCTTGCAATAAAGTGCAGAGCTCTTGAGGTAAAGCAGAAGATTAGATCACAGGCTTGTAACTCTAGTCCACTGAAGCTGCACTCCATTGACTATGCTGAAAGACAGTTTTGTATTTCAAATTATGGCACAAACTGTTTATGGCTTAAACTCCAACTGTGGTATTGATGTTATTTGACCCCTGTAAGACCTCTTAAATGGTTTTGTTGCATCCTTCTCATATATGCAAGTAATTTTGCACACTGTTTCAAGATACAGCCATTTTTATTGCGTCTGATGTGTTACTTTAAATCTTTGTTTATGCCCCCATTTTGAAGAAAAGGGGGTATATAGTTTTCGCACTGTCTGTCGGTCGGTCACACTTCGTGTCCGTTTCTAATTCAAATAGTTTTCATCCGATCTTTACCAAACTTGGTCAGAAGTTGTATCCAGACAATATCTAGGTCAAGTTCGAATATGGGTCATGCCGGGTCAAAAACTAGGTCACGGGGTCACTTAGTGCATTTCAAGGATTAAGCATGGTGTCCGCTCTCTAATTGAAGTAGTTTTCATCTGATCTTTACTAAACTTGGTATGAAGTTGTATTAAGACAATATCTAGTTCAAGTTTGAATATGGGTCATGCCGGGTCAAAAACTAGGTCACGGGGTCACTTAGTGCATTTCAAGGATTATGCATGTTGTCCGCTCTCTAGTTTATGTGGCTTTCTGATTTATTTTGATATTCTAAGACATTTTTATGCCCCCGGAGGAGGGCATTATAGTGATCGGACTGTCCGTTCGTCTGTCCGTCCGTCTGTCCGTCACACTTTGCGTTTAGATTTCGAAAAATGCTCATAACTTCTATGTCGCTTCAGATAGCAATTTCATATTTGGCATGCATGTGTATATAGACAAGGCCTTTCCATACGCACACAAATTTTGACCCCTGTGACCTTGACCTTGAACTTAGGGTCCGCGTTTAGGTTCGAAATCTGCATTTAGGATTTAAAAAAAACCTAATAACTTCTACCAAGCGTTTACACAGTTATACTTTTATGTAGTGACAAAGTTACAGTTGGGGGCATCCGTGTCCTGTGGACACATTTCTTGTTTTAAGTGCATAAACTAAAAGATTACTTAAAATTTACAATATTATGTGTTTTAATTAAAACTTTAATAAGGCTCACAAGTACAAAGTTTGAGGGCCTTGTTTGAGGAAACAATCTTGTATCAATATGCTTAGGGGTGATAAAAGCAACATATTATTGCCAACATTTATGAAAGTAAAAGTAGTCAGTAGAAAATTGTGTAATTGGAAAATGAAAGTAAAAGAATAAAAAACGAGTCAAATCAACAGGTGTTTTCTTTTTAAAGTAATGATTTGGCAAACAGGAGGTGCAAGGAGAAAGTAGATTTCCAGTAAACTACTTGTTTACCAGCAGTTATTACCTGTCTAGAAGTGCAGCTGGGGAAAACCTGTTATGTTATTCCCAGTCAGAAAATGATGCATCAAGGTCACAGCTAACAGTTGATTTGAAGGAGGCAGTAGGCTTGTTGCACCTTTGTTTACAACTGGTTGGGTGTGGCTGAGAGAGGTGACTGAGATTGTCCGATAAGCACACTGGCTTTTCCATGTCAGTTATGGGTTTGGATTATTGATGAAAAACAAGATACAGGCCTTAGCTGAACACCAATTATTTTCTCGTTATAACTGAACAGTTGCTGGATTAGAATGTATGTAAATCATAATTGTTGCTTGAACAATATGCATTTATCTTTTACTTTTTGTTTGAAACTCCAGTGTGTATATGAAAACTTCTTTGTTGTAGCAAAAAAACTGCTCAGAATTGTCTGTCATGCTGTACTCAAATTAATATTTTCATTACATAATAGGAAAATGTCTACCAAAAAAATCTGCTGCTTATACGCAAAAATAAAACCTTGGCAAGCCTGAAAGAGATTCATGTCTACATGAAAGACCTTTATGCAAATAATGCTCCCATTTTGCCTGTGATGAAACTGAAATAAATAACATTCCAGTAATGAGAAAAGCAGGCATGATTATTTGTATGAAGTTACTGAGCTAACATGAGAAGAAAAACAAATATGGCAGCCGTATTGCATCAAATGCCCTTGCCAATCCAATGCTAAAAGGTTTCGTGCTACTTTAAAATTGTATGACTTGGTTTCCTTTGGATATTTTTGCAGTTTTAAAAGTATTTTAGGCATATTTAGGTGTGGGTGAATGGTGCTGAAAGAAATGGTATTGTTTCTGTTGGTTATATATTGTTTGTGCCCTGAGTTGTGCATCTAATTTATAAAATCTGCTAGAGCAAATAGAGCAACATTTTAGTATTTAAAATGAAAAATATTTTAATTTTAGAAAATGATTACTGCTGTATACTTATATCCTTGCTAGTCTAAGGTTAGAAATATTCTGCAATAGTAACTTGTCTAAGCACTTCAGGTTTTAATCCATATGCAAATATTTGCAGGCTTTTTTAACAATTATCCAATATTGACCTTATCAAAGTAATGGAGATGCAAACCGTTCCAAGTATGTCATAATGAAATCATGAGCTTTAAAGTAATGTTCAAGCCTTAATTACATTTTGTTAGTATTTGTACATGGCAGTCTCTGATTTCATTGTAATGTCCCAAGCAATAATGCTTTATAGCCTCTCTATTGATAAATGTCAGTACTCGTGACAATGTTTCAAGTCTGTGCGGGTTTGGTTAGTACAGTCTGTAAGTCAATGAGGGTTAAGCAGACTTTTATCAGGTAGAATTATTTAATGTTCATTCTTCATGGTCATGTATGCACACAAGTTTCAGAATGAATGTAGTTCAGTGCAATTTCAAATATCAGTGCACTGATTATGGATGAAAAGTAATGTAAAGGCTGATGATTCTTGTATAATATATATATTGTCAAAATATTGCCTTAAATTGGTTCTCATTATATGGTTTGCATCAGAGGTTTTCCTAGCCATTTTGGGAAAAGGAGTTTGGTCAGATTTGGATTTTTTTATTCAATAAAAAATGGCAAATTTGGGAATTTGTTAGCAACAACATGAACAACATTGGTTTTTTTTATAAACAAATATTGACACATCAGGCCATTTCCTGGCTATGTTTGGAATTCCAAAATTACAGATTTATTTGTTGTTTTTTTTCTGCGTCAAAGAAGACAGTGGCATTGTCCCCCTTTACGGTGATTTATCAAATTAAAACCTGATACAGAAATATTTGCTGTAGGGTTGGAGAAGCCCTGTTGAGGAATGTTTATCTGTCAACAAAATACTTGAGTGATGTACCGACCAAACAGACTTCAAACATGATGATGACTTCTGTATATCTCAGTATCGATAACATTGAAGGGTTTTCAATATTTTCAGTGTTTTTGGCAGATTTGTGAATGACCTTTACAGATAAACCTTTCATCTCTATGAAGGGTAAGGAATAATGGATATTGAACACAGCTAATAAATTTATTTTGTAAAAAATATGTCACAGCAAACTAGTCAACGCATGGAATCCTTTAATGAAAAGCTGCTTGATGTTGATGTTTTTGTGTTATATTTCAGAATTATTTTTTTATGAATATGTCATTTCTAGCTAGGTTTTTGTCTTAACATAATCAGTATTGGCACAAATATTAACAAAAATCTTTTAGATGCTAAAAGGTATACACCTGACTGTAATGTAAAAAAAAATGCAGTACTGTGTAGTAAAATTTTTGGAGGATTTAATGTACCTTTCATTATAAGTGTACATTTTTTATGAACGGTTGAGGGTAAAAATCAGATTAGCCTATTTCTGTGAGATTATAATCATATATTGATCCTTAAATTTCAATGAAGCTTTTCCTAATTTCAGTGCTTTACTGCAATGATGGTATGAACTTATTGCTGTCTGGTTTCAATGAAGGGAATCCAGTCTTAAATGATAGTTCTTTGGGTGAATATAATCATATATAAATGTATTGATCTTAAAGGTTGCCTGGACCAATTCGCATTAATGAGTATTAAGCTTATAAAAATATTGGCAGTTCAGTACATTGGGTAGGAAATTAGAATCATTCAATGTCTTTCTGCTCTGTTGATGTTGAAATGTTCATGAAATATCTTTAATTAGTTGAACCAGTTGTCATTTTGTGCACTATTTGTAACAATCATTACTGTAAAAAGGATAGTTACTGTAAGATCTGCACGCATTCAGATTCATCCTTTGACTTTCTCAGTCCGTCTCTGTAAATAAACACTGTTCAAGATCAGCACCTGTATTGTATTGGCCTCTTTAGTTTTGCTGTTGGTCCAGTTCCTGCGAAACTGGCTAACACCAGCAGTCATCTGGACAGCAGTCTTTAAACAAAATTCTGTCAGAACAAAAAATTCCATTTAAGTGGAAAGTGTTGTCCCTGATAAGACTGTGCATACTGCACAGGCTAATATGGGACAACATTATGCAAATGCATTAAACCCCGTTTTACCACAATTAGGTTTATTCCAATTATGCAGGACTGCTTAGACTTGTGCAGGGTTCTCACCATACATGCCAGAATTGTTCAGGTCCAAATCCGGACATCCATAAAAATTGTTGGGACATTTGACCAAAAAGCGGGATTGTCTGGCCAGGACACCTAAAACGATCAATCATTCCATCTTTATTTTAGTCAGGAGTCGGCCAATAATGTACAGAAATTATATATTTCTATCCAATATCGACAATAAATGTGTGTAAGAATTTCATGAACACAAACATTCCACATTTTCCAGAAGTAAAAACAAACATGTGCATTATGTGCTTGTGCATGATTCCATTAAGTGAAATTTTAGGTATGTATGACATTCAACCAGGACACGGTATTCCGATTGAACATGTGTAAATTGTGCAACGCGATGTACTTAAACCACGGTTTTTATTGGACCAATTGTCAATTTACCCTAAATTTAGATTGATATAAAACCATTTTCAGAAAATAAGTTCAAAATGAAAGTACATTTATGTGAAACATCAATGTGTAACAATCAGCATTCAATTTGTTTGATTAACAAAATCAATGTTTTTACAGATTTTTTAACCTCAGGTGGTATAATACACAGTATATTTGGACTTGACTAGCCTGCAGTTGGCTCTTATTTCAGTACGACACATGTATAAATTGCAATTAGCGACACCTATCTTAAAAACAAATAGTGTAAATGCCTGATAAAATAAATAATTTGCTGATATATCGCTCATAAAGTGTCAAAAAACAACAGTAAGTATCAGTGGGTTTTAAATAGGGGGCAAAAAAAAATGGCAATGGTAAATTTTTAGCTCACCTGAGCAATCATTTTTTGTGACCGGTCTTTGTCCGTCGTTTCTGTCCGTCCATCCGTCCGTTAACATTTGCTCGTAAACACTCTAGAGGCCACATTTCTTGTCCCATCTTCATGAAACTTGGTCAGAAGCTTTGTCCCAATGAAATCTCAACCATTTCGAAACTGGGTTGTGCCGGGTCAAAAACTAGGTCACTAGGTCAAAAAAAAGGAAAATGTTGTAAACACTGTAGAAGTCACATTTCCTATCCAATCTTCATGTAACTTTGTCAAAATGTTTGTCTTATCTTGGTTGAGATCAAAAGTGGTTTCGATCCGTTGAAAAACATGGTCGCCAGTGGGCGGGGCAGTTTTCCTTATTTGGCTTTAACGAAACCTTGTAAACACTCTAGAAGTCACAATTTTTGCCCAATCATCATGAAAGTTGGTCAAAACATTGGTTCAATTGATGTCTCAGACGAGTTCGAAAATGGTCGAGATCGGTGAAAAAACATGGCCGCCAGTGGGCGGGGCATTTTTCTCTATATGTGTATAGTGGCAGTTTTCCCTATTTTGCTATAGAGAAACCTTGTAAACACTCTAGAAGTCACAATTTTTGCCCAATCATCATGAAAGTTAGTCAAAACATTGGTTTTATTGATATCTCGGCCTAGTTTGAAAATGGTTGGGATCGGTGAAAAAACATGGCCGCCAGTGAGCGGGGCATTTTTCTCTATATGTATATAGTGAAAACATGTGAACACAGTAGAAGTCACATTTTTGGCCCAATTTTCATGAAATTTGCTCAGAACATTTGTTTCCTTGATACGAGGGTTGAGTTCAAAAATGGTTCCGGTCAGTTGAATAACATGGCTGCTGGGAGGGGGGCAGTTTTCTCATTATGCCCCCCCCCTCCCCCTTTTGAAGAAGAGGAGGTATATTGTTTGGCTCATGTCGGTCCGTCCGTCCACCAGATGGTTTCCGGATGATAACTCAAGAGCGCTTATGCCAAGGATCATGAAACTTCATAGGTACATTGATCATGACTCGCAGATGACCCCTATTGGTTTTCAGGTCACTAGGTCAAAGGTCAAGGTCACGATGACCCGAAATAGTAAAATGTATTCCGGATGATAACTCAAGAACACTTATGCCTAGGATCATGAAACTTCATAGATACATTGATCATGACTCGCAGATGACCCCTATTGATTTTCAGGTCACCAGGTCAAAGGTCAAGGTCACGGTGACCCAAAGCAGTAAAATGGTTTCCGGATGGTAACTCAAGAACGCTCATGCCTAGGACCATGAAACTTCATAGATACATTGATCATGACTCGCAAGTAACCCCTATTGATTTTCAGGTCACTAGGTCAAAGGTGAAGGTCACAATGACCCGAAATAGTAAAATGGTTTCCAGATGATAACTCAAGAACGTTTAGGCCTAGGATCATGAAACTTCATAGGTACATTGATCATGACTCGTAGATGACCCCTATTGGTTTTCAGGTCACTAGGTCAAAGGTCAAGGTAACAGTGACCCGAAATAGTAAAATGGTTTCCAGATGATAACTCAAAAACGCTTATGAAACTTCATAGGTACATTGATCATGACTCAAAGATGACCCCAATTGATTTTCAGGTCACTAGGTCAAAGGTCAAGGTCACAGTGACCTGAAATAGT
Organism: Dreissena polymorpha; assembly: GCF_020536995.1. Lineage (NCBI taxonomy): Eukaryota > Metazoa > Mollusca > Bivalvia > Myida > Dreissenidae > Dreissena > Dreissena polymorpha. The sequence continues at coordinate 22,003,811 of NC_068357.1, forward strand.
AAAATGGTTTCTGGATGATAACTCAAGAACGCTTATGCCTAGGATCATGAAACTTCATAGGTACAATGATCATGACTAGCAGATGACCTCAATTGATTTTCACGTCACTAGGTCAAAGGTCAAGGTCACGATGACCCAAAAAACATATTCACACAATGGCTGACTCAACTTATAAAAATGGTTTCTCGATGATAACTCAAGAATGCTAACGCCTAGGATCATGAAACTTCATAGGTACATTGATCATGACTCGCAGATGAAATAATGATGAAACTTGACCAGGATTTTTGACATTTGGTAAAGATTGAATGAACCGCCTCCTCTTAGGTGAGCGAACTAGGGCCATCTTGTTTACAAATGTCAGGACAAATTGTCGTGTTGGGATGCCAGGACAACATCCTACACGGAGATTGGGACGTCTGGCTTGTATGGTTCTCACATATAGCAGCTTTTGCACACAATGGGATTTAATTTACTTGAAATACAAGCATTGTGTATCAGACTGCTCTTTTCCAACCAGTGGTTTCTTTCAGACTTAACATAAATTAAATGTTTAGTATTCAGTGGTGTGCTGTTTAAGACTTTAAATTGTATGTTCAATAAAAAACGTCAGTTCAGATTATGTTACCTCCAAGCTGTTTGTTCATGTTTCAATGATGTCTATTGAAATATTGTTTACCAACCAAACAGGATGAAAATGTGCTGGTATACAGATGAAAGCACGTTCTTTAACAAAGGATAGGTCTTCAAATATAACACATTCTAATTTAAAACATTTTTGCATAAGCTATTAGCACTTACTTAGTATGGAATTCTCGACTGATAAAAACCTGGTTGGGGCTAGTGCCAAGTTAAGCGATATCAACCATACATAAGTACATTCTTTTTAATAGGCTCTGATTGCCTCTAAATACACCCGCTATTCAAGTCTATTTAATGGTCTTTTAAGTTACCATTGAGCTGTAGAGTCAGATCAGCACGAATGTAGACATTTCTTTTGTAGGTCACCTTAATGATTGCGGTCTTGAAGAGATATCTTGGAATGCAATGACAGACTGCTTAAAATGAGCTATTGAATACTGATTTTGATAAGCTGAGAAAAATTATTTCAAATAGTCCTTCATTTCAAAGCTAGTGTTTGTAATTGGTAAATTATTGTCTTGACCTAGAGATTTTCCCTGATGTTTTTGAACATACAATTAATGCATACTTATGTGAATTAATTTAATATGTTTTGAAGGTAAACACATTTTTATGTCCCCCCACTATAGTAGCATATTATTTTTGCCCTGTCTGTTGGTTGGTTGGTTGGTTGGTCTGTCTGTTGGTCTGTTTGCTCCAACATTAATATTTGCAATAACTTTTGCAATATTGAAGATAGCAACTTGATATTTGGCATGCATATGTATCTCATGGAGCTGCACATTTTGAGTGGTGAAAGGTCAAGGTCATCCTTCAAGGTCAAAGGTCAAATATATGGGTCAAAATAGCTAATTTAATGTACACTTTTGCAGTATTTCAATATTCAAGATAGCAACTTGATATTTTGCATGCATGTGTATCTCATGGAGCTGCCCATTTTGAGTGGTGAAAGGTCAAGGTCAAGGTCATCCTTCAAGGTCAGAGGTCAAATATATGTGGCCAAAACAGCTCATTTTATGAGTACTTTTGCAATATTGAAGATAGCAACTTGATATTTGGCATGCATGTGTATCTCATGGAGCTGCACATTTTGAGTGGTGAAAGGTCAAGGTCAAGGTCATTCTTCAAGGTCAGAGGTCAAATATATGTGGCCCAAATCGCTTATTTTATGAATACTTTTGCAATATTGAAGATAGCAACTTGATATTTGGCATGCATGTGTATCTCATGGAGCTGCACGTTTTGAGTGGTGAAAGGTCAAGGTCATCCTTCAAGGTCAAATATATGGGTCAAAATTGCTCATGTAATGACACTTCTGCAATATTGAAGATAGCAATTTTACATTTGAAATGCATGTGTATCTCATGGAGCTGCACATTTTGAGTGGTGAAGGGTCTAGGTCAAGGTCATCCTTCAAGGTCAAACGTCATATAGGGGGACATTGTGTTTCACAAACGCATCTTGTTAATTTGTCAATTATATAAATTAGCCGCCGCCCACATGCACTTTACATCTAATATATTTGCTGGGTCCCTCAATTTTCTCTATGAAAAAATGAGTGCTAACAAGTCAGTACAAAATGCTTTAATTTGAGGAATAATGGCATGTCATCACCACAATGCAATAAAAACAGCAACATCTTGTCTTCTGGTAACAAATCTTATAACTCAAATTTCAAAATGTTTTCTTAAAACCAGATTCACTGCCTATAATCAAAAGGTTTATAACAAAAATACTTATTTTTATTTATGCACCACTTTATTTCTGTGTTCTATTGTAAAGTGCTGAAATTACTTTTTCAGACACTGCTGTTTGTTTTCAATAATGGTAAACATTTTGTGTCTGATATATTTATGTTGTAAATGACCGAGTATAAAGATTCTTAATATTTTTTTAAACTATGGGAGGTAACTCAATTACTTTGCAAAAAGTCTTTTTGGATGAGCTCCCTTGCCTTAAAATGTGTTCAAAAGCTAGTTACTTCCCTTTGTATTTTTGTGTGATGGAGAAAGAGCAAATAATAAGTGAATTCCTATTGTCAATGAGATTATTGAAATCCCTTCTTTAAAGTAGAAATACTTAAAGTAGGCAACAATTATTATTAAATAATAATCTTGTTTGATTTTATTGTGGTTTGACTTTGACTCGGTTTCATTTGTTTGAAAGAAGTGTGGCATAAAATCTAAAGTTATTTTGCTTATTAGACAATGTGTGTTGCCAAGTTTCTGCCTTAATTTGGAGTTCTGTGTGAAAACCCTTCTGAATGAACCATTCTAAAGAATAATTCATACCTAAACTGAGTACAATATTAAAGCACAATCAGGCTATTCAGGGACGACACTTTCTTCCCAAACTGGATTTTTGCTAAGAGGAGACTTTCTTTAAACAAAAGATATCATAAAAGCGAAAAGTGTCATCCCTGATTAGCCTGTGCAGACTGCACAGGCTAATCTTTGACAACACTTTATGCACATGCATTAAACCCCTTTTCGCAGAGCACAGCTCATATATATAGATTTGCTAGTTGCTCATTTCCATAGTGGACTTCACATTGATAAGGAATGTTATCTGCTTAGGACCCTCTTTGCTTTGTCAATAAAGTGACACATTTGAAAAATGTGCGAGAGTTCAATAAAATCAAGTATTTTTGGGACCTATGAAGCTTATTGTGAACAGAAATATTTGTTGCTGTGTTACAACTTGCATGCAAGACAACCGGTTCTTTTTTTCTGGTTTAGGTTTTCTGAGACGTGTACAAAATTGTAAATATTTTTCAAAGGACATGTTGGTTTATTACACAATCTGAAACAAATAAATGTTTAAAACTAATATTTCTCAAAATAAACTTGGTTTATTGCATAAACTCACATTATGGTCATGAGAAAGGAAATAAAAACATAAACTGAGCCACGTGGCATCAGAAGCTAAGTAAAGAATCAGCTTGTGACACTCTTTAGAAGCCACATTTATTGCCCAATGAAACTTGGTAAGAACATGAATCCCAATGATATTTTGGCCAATTTCAAAACTGGGTCATTTGTAGGGTAAAACAGTAGGTCAAATTAAAGAAAAAAATTGTGATTACTAGAAGTCAGAGTTGCTTGCGCAATCTTCAATAAACTTTCTCAAAATATTTATTCAAATGTAGTTTCTGCCAAGTGAGATATGGTTCCTCTCTTTTAAAAAACATGGCTGCCATAAGAGGCATGGCAGATTTCCTAATGTGACTTTTTGACCCATGTTTCTTGAAACTTGCTCAGAAGCTTTTAAAATTGTAATGTGTTATGATATCTGGGCTGATTGCAAAAATAGTTTTTTTGTTGTTAAAAAACATGGCTCTCTGGTGTTAGGGCAGTTATCCTTATATTAAGTCTTGAAACATTGTGATGATGTAAGAACTGGTAGCACCCTAGGGTCTTTGGCACTCTTGTTTGCTCTATATATTGACTTAACATTTTAACTAGGCTTTCCTCAAACAATGTTTGTGGGATAATTTTCCAGAAAACTTTGGGCCCATCATCAGTTATAGTAAAAAAAAAAGCCCTGAACAACAAAAGCAATACAACAACAACAACATAAACAACCTTATCAACAACACAAGTAAGTCTTTTGACAATTCAGATTACGTTAAAGTCATTAATAGCAATGCAAATGAAACATATTTAAAACTCAGGTGGTGCAATAAACAGTTTAGCACCTTTGGGCTTGATTAGACTATATAACGGAAACGCTGTTGTTGTTCTTTTTGCCATTTAGCTAATCTTCTGTTCAAAATGTAAGTGGACTTATTGAGTGATTGTTACAAAACAGCCAAGTTTCATAAAAAATTTACCCCTGACTTATGAGCATATAGACTCATGACTGAGTATTTATTAGCAGTTTTTGCAAGTTTTTGTAATATTAATGGATACATACTGAGGGCCAGATAAGATGTGTATTTGCGTAAAATACGCATGAAAAAACAGAAAATACGCATGACTTAAAATTTTCTTGAGTAAAAAAACTCCTGGCTAAATTCGGATTATGCATTGTGTGCAATTTCAATGCGTATTAACCGTTTATACATGCATATTCATGTAAACATGACTCTGGCTCTGTCCTTGGACCTCTGCTCTTTCTGGTCTACATCAATGACCTCCCAGGCACTGTAACCTCAAAAACAGGGCTCTTTGCTGATGACACTCTCCTATACAGAAGGATCAAGACAGCACAAGACGCAGTAACACTCCAGTCTGATCTGGATTCCTTACAGAGATGAGAAAAAGACTTGTAGATGTCCTTCAACCCTTCAAAGTGTGAAGTCATACACATCTCCAAAAAGTGGCACCCCATAAAGTCAGAGTACCTTATTCATGGTCAGAAGCTCGCACCTGTAAAGGAAAGCAAATACCTTGGTGTGACTATCTTGGAGAACTTGACCTGGAAACCACATGTAGCTGCAGTCACCCGGAAGGCAAACAACAGTCTAGGCTTCCTAAGGCGCAACCTGTCCAGCTGCCCTCCCACTGTCAAAGAATGTACATACTACACCTAAGTGCATCCAATACTGGAGTACGCTGCTACCGCATGGGATCCTCACACCCAAACATGTATCAACCAACTTGAAGCAGTCCAGAGATGCGCTGCTTGCTTTGTGAAAGGGGATTACAGAACCACAAGCAGTTGTTCACAGATGATAGCAGACATTGGATGGCAGCCCCTTCAAGCGAGACGCCAAACATCTAACGTTACCATGATGTACCGCATAATCAATAACCTTATTGATATTCCGTCTGATCTCTACCTCCGCCCTGCTATATTATCCACAAGAGGCAGCAGTATTAGATACATCTTACCATACTGCAGAACTGAGTACCTCCATCACTCCTTCTTTTCGTCAGCAACAAGACTGTGGAACCAACTGCCTAACTACCTTGTGAGGGCCCCCAGTCTGAAAGTGATCAAGGAAGGGATGGCACGGAAATAAGCCACAATGAATCTGTAAATAGTTTTTAAAATTATTTTAACTGCGCCACACCGCGATCTTTTAAACCATTTTTCTTGTACGACAATGCCCCAGAGAGGGATATAGTACAATAAACAAAGAAGAAGGTTCCTTTCATTCTGTCCACACCGGTAAAAACGTAGTGACATGATCATCTATGTATACAATGTGGTTCCCAACCTAATTTACTCTTCAGTCAGAACGGTATCATTTCATTTTGGTCCACAATAACTTAGGCCGATGTTGACACAACGGGCTCCCCGCTGCATTGTTGAGAATCGATATACACGTATGGTGAAAACATTTGACATCTCATTCGATAAAACCCGAATCACCCAACTTCAAACATTTAATGTTTGCTATCAGTTCATCTCTTGTGAAAAACCCTTTTCCTTCAAGCACTTTTTAAATGGCAGCCGAAATACACATATAATAAACAAGTTGTGTGGACCAATCTTAGAAGATTTTGATCGTGGCTGTACAGTCTGTGCTAAAAAGTGGCTTGCCAAATCAAGACGGAAAAAGGGATTAATGGCTGCTTATAAGTCAAGGGGAAACAAACCCAGAACAACTGTTAAATTCATGGTGCAAAAACAAAAGTGATTGCTCTATTGTGTACAACACTGCTTGTTATAGCGAGTTAACACTACAAGTAACATGTACAATTTACTATTCATTGTGATCCTTTGAACATAAATACTCCTTAAAATTATCGGATTTTGATTTTTACTCATCAATTAAAAATTTCATGAGTGTAATACCCCTCGGCTGAAAATTTTTTCTTGAGCTCTGGATACATATGACAATCATTTGCAGTTAAAGCGGGACTGCACGATTTTGTCAAATATTTATGAATTTATGTAAAATGTGTCAAAAAACTTATTATACATATATTTATGCCCCCCTTCGAAGAAGTGGGGGTATATTGTTTTGCACATGTCGGTCGGTCCGTTGGTCTGTCCACCAGATGGTTTCCGGATGATAACTCAAGAACGCTTAGGCCTAGGATCATGAAACTTCATAGGTACATTGATCATGACTGGCAGATGACCCCTATATATTTTCAGGTCACTAGGTCAAAAGTCAAGGTCACATTGACTCGAAACAGTAAAATGGTTTCCGGATAATAACTCAAGAACGCTTATGCCTAGGATCATGAAACTTCATAGGTACATTGATCATGACTGGCAGATGACCCCTATTGATTTTCAGGTCACTAGGTCAAAGCTCAAGGTCACAGTGACTCGAAACAGTAAAATGGTTTCCGGATGATAACTCAGGAATGCTTACGCCTAGGATCATGAAACTTCATAGGTACATTGATAATGACTGGCAGATGACTCCTATTGATTTTTAGGTCACTAGGTCAAAGGTCAAGGTCACAGTGACAAAAAACGTATTCTCACAATGGCTGCCACTACAACTGACAGCCCATATGGGGGGCATGCATGTTTTACAAACAGCCCTTGTTCAATATAAAGTAAAATAAAAGTTAAGAAGAACATGTGTCGAAAAAGCGATATAAGCCAGATATTTAACTGTGAAAGCGAAAATGTTTGTACAGTCGAATTCACCAGCATGTATATCATGCATGTACAATGTGAATCTAAATTAAGTTATACGGATCATTTTACTTTCATGCAATGATATCTATTCATACGACACACAAACACTAACTCTGATCCTAATTGTAGGAAAATGTGTACGAAATATCTTCGTCACAATCGGCTCGGGATGCTAATTTGTCTTTGCTGCATTTTATGAAATTCGTCTTTAATGCATACTTTTTCTTGCCTTTGTGTTATTGCAACATATTTTTTTCAATGTATTTCAATGTATTACAATTTAACACATATAAAAATTGTGCAGTTCCGCTTTAATGAAACATAAAACATATGTTTGAAAATGAATGCATTGGCTGAGAAAAAGATGTCCCTTTAAGATTAGTTAAAATTAAATCATAAAGCTAATAGTGACTTCCTAAGATCTATTTTTCTGGTAAGACCCAGTACTTTGAGTCTTTGGAATGTTCATTTGATTAGAGACCTTTCCCACAATATGGACAGTATATCTATTATGCCAAAGCATGCAATTTTTAGCCATATCAAAAGATATTAAAATAAATCAGCCATCTATGTTTTATTAATTGCCTGGACATAAAATCACAATATATTGTGGACATAATTATTAATAGAACAGTTGTATATAATATCCTGCCATGTTTGAGTGTTTCCATGAAGCATTCTTAGCCATCTCTTAGTTATCTCTTGTCTTTTGACAGGTTACATCTACAAGTGGTTAGCTTGGCTGAACATGGTAAATAAACAAACAAGGCATGATAGTGCATCCCTGATTAAAGCCAAATTAGAGATCAGCTTTGTAAAGCTTTACAAAATCAGCGATAATAGTATCTTTGAACTTCGTCCAGTTTGATAGTTATTATCGAAATAAGGATTCTATTTGATATAGATTCACTTAAGTGAATAGAATTCACAGAGTATGCAAGAAAAATATTTTCTGATTCTGATAATTCATACTGTTGATTAACTAGCTCTTTTGGACTTTACATTTGTGAATGATTAATTAGATTTGATCAATATAAATTTACTAAGTTTCGTACATGTGTACACTGTTAAACTTTCTTTAGGTGGACTGTTTGAGGATAACTTTAAGAATTCAATTAATGTGTGAACTTTTGAATTTTAGATGAAACCTTAGTTGAATTTCGCTGGAGAGTGAATGTTATTGAACTATTGACAGATTTTATGACTGATTTAGTGGATGTGCAGGTATGGAGGTTTACTGGCTACTTTTGATCTGAAGTCAGGTCATGCTTTTCAGTATTGACAAAGTGATATCTACATTTACTTGGGACACTAAAATTCCTAAGGATGTCCAAAGACTATATTGTAAATGTGCACACATGAACTGTTGAACTTTGCATAAGTGGTTGTAAAAGAAAACAAATTCTGCACAGAAGTGAAATAGTCAAGCCTGAAAGGGACTGGTTCACTTGTCATGAACTAGTGTGTAAGTGTGCCATGTATACTAACAGAAGTTTCAAATATTAATGAATATCGAGCTATGGGCTGTTTCTATTATTAATGACTAAATAGCTACAAATTGTGAAAATCGTTGCCTGCAATGAGATGTCCATGACATTGGATTCTAATAAGGATATAACAGATCAATGGATTTATTAGATTTTCTTGTGACCAGCTGACTTGAAGCTTCCAGACTCCATAGAGGCCATTTCCGTGCCTGAATTGGAAGTGTCCTATGTATTGGATGATAGAATCGAAGTTTGTGGTAATTTAGGAAGACTGCAAATGACCATTAGATGTCAGCTCTGTGTAACAGAGTGTGTCCTTACATGTGAAGTGGTACTTCAAGTACGATATTGATGGCGGGACAGATCTGCTGTAACACAACTAATGGCATTTGATTTGAGACAAATATGAATCTTAGAAACATTGTGCATGCTGTGGTTTCTCTATATCTATGAAGAAATTATAAATATGGGTCTTCATCTTGAAATTGGAAATATATTATTTCAAAAGTTCAGTGTTTGTCCAATAATTCCCAGTGTGTATTGCACTGAATATTTCAAGTGTGATTTTTATGTGAATTTTTTCAATGAATTTCAATGAAGGCACAACGTTGAACCTGTTTACGTTGACAGAATAATGCATAATCAAATTTAATCAAATATTCCGTGATTGACCTATTTTGAAACCTTCCAAATGGATCAATACAGAGCTCAAAATAACATTCACTTTTGGACCAAAGCATTACAGATATGAAAGTAAAAAAATTTGAGATGTAATAACTTATTGAGTACAAACTGTTCACTCATATTGAGTTAGCAGATTATGAGGCCATACTATTCAAATGTATCTTAGCTGAGAGTTAATCCCTTTTGGAGATTTACTGGCACTTAAAAGTTGGTTTCTATTTAAAAATATGTTAAGCTGTGGATTGTTATTCTAAAAAGAAAACAAAGTTGAAGGAAGTGGAGTGCATGATGTTGAACGAAGCCCTGCAATGGAATTATGATGGAGTTCATGAATGAAAAAGTTTGATGTATAGTTTATATAAATGTCTTTTTCAGTGTCATGTAAAAAAGAGCTTGTTACCTTATAAAATTGAAGTAAGTGGGCTTAAACGATTCAAAACATTAAGTGAGTTTGCATAACATTTAAATGTGATTTTTTGTTGGCAAGATTTACAAAGCACACAATCAACAGAAATTGCATCTGATAAGAGAACATGAAGGGGGATCAATTATAGAAGATAAAATACATATGGTCCATGTTTAACAGAAGATTTGTTTATCCTCTCATGAAATCGTCTTGACTGATTTCTTGCCAGCGAATGTGAGTTTTATAATAATCTACAAACTTTGATTCTGAAAAAATAATAGATCTCATCTCAAATGCAACTTTTTGTGGCCTTGAAAATAGCTATTTAGATTTTGAAACAAAACAGTTTCTAGAAAAACACAAATTGGCTAAGTGAATTTTTATGCCTACTGTTCTTGAAGATGCCTTGAGCAGGAAGCATTATGGATGTTGTTGAGAAAGTGTCTGTAATAGAACCACTACATTTGCTGAAAGAGACAATAAATGTCTAATAACATGTGATATATTGTTTGATGGTTAGAAATTACATGTAAACAATTTTGCCATAGGAAGATTGAATGAAAATCCAGTTTTCAGGGACAAAATGGAACTACTTTTCATGGAAGTTTCACCTGAATGTTTAATTGAAAGCATTTGATTAATAATACGATGAACAAGTGTCCGGTGAATTTGAATCTACACTTTCATGAAACATTTATGAATAAACAACTTCAAAGTGTATCTATGTTTGCAGATCTTGTTAATGACTTTAATACTTATCATGAAACAGACTTGTAACAGAAGTGTATATCCTGTTAGAATGAAATTTTTTGTTTCACAAAAAAGATGCAAGTTTTATTGGGGGACACGCTATTCCAATTTGGTTCAATTATTTTTGTTCAAGTGAAATTATTTCTTGTTGCCATGGAAACCAGTCTCTTGAGAAATATTGCTGCAAGTGGACACACTCTGGACAATTCCTATAATATGTGAGGAAGCAATTAATGCTTTGTGGATGGGCATGCCTTGTTTTAGGACATGTTTGCCATTGGAGATCATTTTTTCGGAAACTGAAAGCTGGAAAGCTGATTTCCTTAGACTGGCCTCAACGTTGTACAGCCTTTGGGTGTGGTGGTGGTGGTGATTGTTAACTTGCCAGAATATTTTGGTGTATTGACCTAATGATAGGCTTCTTTGAACTGTCTGGTTCTAATGGAATAAACACACACTGCTCTGGAGATTTTAAAAAAGACACTTGATGAGCAAATACTATGGAAAGAAGATTTCTGAGAAATCCATGAAATGTTAGTAAGGTGGATGTGTTGTTGATTTACATCGAAACTGAAATAAAAAACACTGATTGTAAATTGATATGAATTGATGGATTCATAAGATTTTGGCTGAAATGAAATCAGAACTTATATCTTGTGTTAGGAAAATTTCAAAGGAAGATTAATTTGTCTGGGATTATTACATTTGATCATGGGTGCATGTTCACGTTTATTACAGATGGTCAATAATTGCATGCACATACAAATTGCAATTAAAAATTAAATTATCAGCATTATGTTGGGGATATAGTGTTGAAGTGATGTGACAAAGATTCCTAGTCATTTATATGAAAGCAATAAAGAATGCTGATTATTGCATTGGAATAAATTGGTTCTAGCAGATTTAGCTGACTTGATGCAGAACCGCTACTTGAATGTGGACATTGTAGATGGTCATAGACCTCAATGCGGGGTTATAATGACCTCTGGACTACAGTATTAGTGAACAATAGTGGAAGATTTAAATCTACTAACAACAACCATCAATGAACTAATAGATCAATTAGACTCATGTGATGACCTTAATGCTTGTAAATATTTTAGTAAACCATTGGACTGCAATGATTTTTATGGGTGCTATAATGATGAGGAGTGTGCAATATTTCATGAGAAGTTGTTGTTATTCATTATGATCTCATTACAATTTTCTTGTTGTGACTTCACATTGTTTGGTTGACTTGTTTCATAAAAGATAATTCATGTCACTTAAAAACACATTTGTATGCTATTGAGAGATGCTGAATGCATGGAAAAGCAATAGTTGGCAAACACTACACTTGAAGACAGTAAGGCAATAGGTTATACAATATGATGTTTGTTATTGTACAATAAACAACAGCTGCTGGATTGAGAATGGTGGACATAATTTGCTACCATGGGAGATATTTCAGACGAGGGGATGCTGCAATAAAAGAATACAGAGGTAATTATGGATGGAAATCAGATTAATTAATACCGTGTTTTTCCTAAGAATATTTCTGAAAACTTACAGTGATTCAATAATCTGTGCAGTCCGCACAGGCTTAAATAAATCAGGGACGACCCTTTCCCCTTTTATTTTTCATTTGAAGAAAGTCTCTTCTCAGCCTAAATCAAGTTTAAGTGGAAAGTGTCGTTATCCTGTGTGAACTGCACAGGCTTATCTGGGACGTCACGTTAAACCCCTGTTCACAGAAGCCCAGAAGTCTTTTGGTTAGTTAAAATTGCGATTTTTCTTGGCCCCTGGGCCTTTTTTACTTTGCATAAACAATTAAAGATATTTATGGTAACAAAACATTGAAAATGTTCCATTTTAGCAATTTCGTTCACTTAAAGCTCCAGTTTAAAAATGTCAACTCTGGAATGCAAATTAGCCCGCCCCCAAAAAGCCAATTGATGTAGAAAAATTAACTGCCATGAGGGACAACTTCATTCCTTCTGCATAACTACAGCAAATATTGATCTTGTTCCCCCCAGTTTCTAAGATGGTGTTCATGTTCTATGCTCAACTTTAATTACGTCTCTAATGCCTCTGTAGACATTGTTTGAATAACTCTTTCAGTGCTGGAACCGAATTTTGAAGGCCTTTGCAAACCGTTTGCATCCAGATGAGACGCCACAGAACGTGGCGTCTCCTCAGGATCCAAACTGTTTGATATTCTGATTTTATTCTTTGAAAAAAATCGAAGAAAATGCTAATTTAAAAAATTCAGCAGATGACATTTTAGCAGACAACAAATTTCCCAGCATGCAAAGGGTTAATGCTGTCTCAGTGGATTGCTGGTCTTGTTGAGGAGAAGACATTTAGGAAACGTCTTTAGAATTTATATCTGGCAGTTGTTAAACGATTTATGCATTTATATACCAAAGCAGATACAAATTGAGCCTTGCTCTGAGAAAAAGGGGTTTCATGCATGTGCCTTAAGTCCAGATTAGCCTGTGCAGTCCACACAGGCTAATCAGGGAAGACACTTTTGCCACAACTTGATTTTCATTAAGATAATTCCTTTTTTACAAAATGGATATCTCTTGTTTAGTGGGGTTTTTACATGAAAAAGCATATGGGCGGTGCTCTGTAAAAAGGGGTTTAGTGCATGTGCGTAAAGTGTCGTCCCAGATTTGCCTGTGCAGTCTGCACAGGCTCATCAGGGACGTTTTTGCTTTTATGATATTTTTCGTTTCAAGAAAGTCTGTTAATAGCAAAAATCCAGTTGAGGTGGAAAGTGTCTTCCCTAATTAGCTTTAGCAGACTGCAAAGGCTAAGCTGGAATGACACTTTACGCACAAGCATTAAACCCCCTTTTCACAGGGCACGGCTCATATACATTTTCTTTTTTTTCCAACCAGCATGTGGAAATGTTTGTAAGCTGTATAAGTAGTAATCTACAACAATATTTAAAACCCGGATCCTCTGTGTTTTCTTTTGCAACTGATATAATTTAGAATTGTAAAATTTTAAACTCCCATTTTATTGCATGGTGTTGTTTTTTAGCTCACCTTTCACGAAGTGACTTGGTGAGCTTATGTGACCGTGTGATGTCCGGCGTCCGTATGAGCGTGCGTGCGTGTGTCCTTCAACAATTTGTTTGTGTAGAAAGTAGAGGTCACAGTTTTCATCCAATCTTTATGAAATTTCGTCAGAATGTTTATCTTGATGAGATCTGGGTTGGGATTGTATTTGGGTCATCTGGGGTCAAAACTAGGTCACAAGGTCAAATAATAAAAAAACTTTGTGTAGACAATGGAGGTCACAGTTTTCATCCAATCTTCATGAAATTTGGTCAGAATGTTTGTCTTGATGAAATCTGGGTTGGGATTGTATTTTGGTCATCTGGGTCAAAAACTAGGTCACTAGGTCAAATAATAGAAATACCTTGTGTAGACAATAGAGGTCACAGTTTTCATCCAATCTTTATGAAATTTGGTCAGAATGTTTATCTTGATGAAATCTGGGTTGGGATTATATTTGGGTCATCTGAGGTCAAAAACTAGGTCACTAGGTCAAATAATAGAAAATCGTCAACAATTTGTTTGTGTAGACAGTAGAGGTCACAGTTTTCATCCAATCTTTATGAAATTTGGTCAGAATGTTTATCTTGATGAAATCTGGGTTGGGATTGTATTTGGGTCATCTGTGATCAAAAACTAGGTCACTATGTCAAAAACTAGGTCACTAGGTCAAATAATAGAAAAACCTTGTATAGACAATAGAGGTCGCAGTTTTCATCCAATCTTAATGAAATTTGGTCAGAATGTTTATCTTGATGAAATCTGGGTTGGGATTGTATTTGGGTCATCTTGGTTAAAAAACTAGGTCACTAGGTCAAATAATAGAAAAACCTTGTGTAGACAATAGAGGTCACAGTTTTCATCCAATCTTCATGAAATTTGGTCAGAATGTTTATCTTGATGAAATCTGGGTTGGGATTGTATTTTGGTCATCTGGGGTCAAAAACTAGGTCACTAGGTCAAATAATAGAAAAACCTTGTGTAGACAATAGAGGTCACAGTTTTCGTCCAATCTTTATAAAATTTAATCAGAATGTTTATCTTGATGAAAACTGTGTTTGGATTGTATTTGGGTCACGTGAGGTCAAAAACTAGGTCACTAGGTCAAATATTAGATAAACCTTGTGTAGACAATAGAGATCACAGTTATCATCCAATCTTTATGAAATTTGGTCAGAATGTTTATCTTGATGAAAACTGGGTTGGGATTGTATTTGGTTAGTCATGTGAGCGATTCAGGGCCATCATGGTCCTCTTGTTTCTCTAAAAGTCTCATTTCTCCCAAAAGGTTAAGGTCGGCAACACAAAATGCTCACCAGTGAAAGAATACTTAAAAATGTTTATTAATAAGGAAATAGTCGTCTTAGGAAAACCTTCATAAGTTTTTTAATGCTTTCATAGAATTATTCCTTTGATGTTTGAAGACTCGACCAGTAAAGTTGCTCAAACTGTTTCTAAATCAGGCTCCTTACTCTTATCCCAAAACTCCTAACTGTATAACCCAGTGGATAAATACATATACTGGTTTAATTGGTCAAGTGCTCCAGCCAGGGCAGGGTGCTGATGTTTAAAAATGGCATTTAGGCCTTTGCCGTCATTTATATTATCGCTGTGGCATATTTTCATTATATCATGTTTTATATATGTATATATGTATATATTTCATTTTCAATTAATTTTCATTTATACCATTGTTTTAAAAAATAATTGCAGTAGTTTCACTGTAAAATGTTATTAAGTTATTAAAACTTCAAATACAATTTCCTGTTTAAGAATGTGTTCAGATCAAAAAAGGGCATGGTTGGTGTTCAAAAAAGCAGGGTCATTGGGGCTGTGGGCAGCAGGGTACTGCACGCCTCTGTTGTGGTCTAGTTGGAGCACTGCATTGTAGCCATGAAGTTGTGAATATACGGAGAAAAAAAAACTGCAACATTTAACATAAACTGTCCGAAAACATTCTGCAAATTTAGCATGTTTGTTTATGGAGATGTTCCTTTTGAAATTTGTTTATCTGTCTACTCGCAGCTGGGCGTTAAGTTTTCAAGATTGTTCAATAGTCCTTAAAATATGGCCTCTAATAAAACAACATAGGGAGATTATAGCGAGCTAATATTGTGTCGTCCATTCGTTGATATATGATGATAGAAGTCTACCTCTCACCTTGATCACTATATTATATTCAAGCAACTTAGGTGTCAACAAAAATTTCAAACTTGGTCTAGTCTGTCTTATCTTGATTGATATTTAGAGCATATTGCAATTCTTTCGTGATGAATATTTTTCACATTTTTAGTGAACTTAGATGGAAATATGCTTTTTTTTATTTTATTCAGGGTATTATTAGTGAACACTGGGACCTACCTGTCTGGTTGATTGTGACTTAATTGTCTTAATGCGTGTATTAATAACGGATAACATTCCAACAGAAAATCATATGTATTTGATAGTTTATTAAAATAATGTGGACAATATGGAGAGTTCTAAAAATCCTGGTAAGAAAAAAGTTGCTTCATTTGTTTATAAATTTATTTAAATTTCTGTTTGTCATTTGAAAATAGTGGCTCTATATTTTTGAAGAGTTATTGTTGAAGAGCTTTATACTGGTAGTGCTTACTAGCTTCTGATATATTGGCCAGTGATCTAATAATTTCATGTTTCTATTGAGTATTGTTATTTTCCTGAGCATGTTTTTCAGACAGTCAAAGAGTTGGGAAAGGAAGGCGATTGCTTTTGTTTTTAACCAATGCATTATGCATAAGGTTTTGGAAAAAAAGTTAATTGTCTTGGACATGTCTATTTGAAAAAATAACTCGTCCAACCATAGGTTTACAGGGCCCTCGATTTGCCCTTTTTACCACCGAATATTGGCGGCTACCCCCATGAAAAAAGTATACTTTTCCCCCCTATTTCAGCTTTCAGCTAAACATTCCCCCTCCAAATTTTTTTTTTTTTTTAATTTGATACCTATGTTGCCAGCTTGTATCGTGCTATTAACCTTTGATTACATGTATATTTATGTAAATCACATTAAAGTATAGCAATTTTAAGAGTTGAATGGTTGGTGAAAAGATCTTCTAAAATTCCCCTTTTTGCCCAAAACGAAATGCCCCCCTCTAAGGGCCCTGGCCCCAATCCCTCAAAATGTAGCAAGGGCCCTGGTTTAATTTAGATGTGTTAATTAAATGACCTGTTCACAAGACTTGACACCAGATGTATATTTAAATTAATTTCATAAGTGATGTAAATGCCTGTATCTAAGGGATTTGCTTGTGTGCATGCTCATGCTTACTGGGTACATTATATGATTTGCTAAAATGTCTAATAAACTAATTGAAATTTTTTCTAATGGCATTAATAATTAAATACATGGCAAGAATGATGGCTTTGAAGAAGTATTAAAGTTCTCTCAAGGCTTGCAATAGCAGATTTTGTTTTTTGCTGTTGTACATACATGATGATTCTAATAATTTTAGCATTTCATGTTGACCCAAATAGAAGAGTGAAGTCAAACAGATTTCATGAGATCAGTAATTGCAACTCTGTCTGTGCTAAGTGGATGAAAATGCGGAGTTAATCTCCCTTGTGTTCCCACTTCCAAACCAACTTCATACAAAATGTCAGCAAATTGCTCAGCATTTTAATTATAGCTAAATCAATTATTTACAATATCAGTTGGCTAGCTTACATGCAATTTTGTGCTTAATTAGATCTATGGAATTAGTACACTGCAACGCCAATATATCGCGGTTGTTGGGGTCCAAAGATCGCGAGCGCGATATATCCGGCGCGCGATATAACTCGAGAAATGTCTAACTAAATTGTATTGCGGTTAATTTGTCACATTTCCCCAATGTTTTCATTTTATATACAGCGCTACTACATATTTGTATAGTGATAATTGCAAACCAATTCTACAATAAACATTTTTCATAACAATATAGGTATCTGTACATGTATTTATCTTAAAAACTAAAATGTAAATTATATTTTTCATTTTCATGTACGATCGCTCGGGAAACAGTTCAAAACAAGAATTCTTGCCATAAAAAAAAACATATTAAATATAATTGTGCATATATTTGAATTTACCCTTATAAATAGTCCTAATGAAGGAACTGAAACAGCGTAACGGTAACGATACAGTGTGTTTGAATGATATTTTATTAAGAGGAAATGTCAATGCCACATAATTCTCGAGATACCGCGGTACTTTAGTTGAAATTTACAACGAAACTTTTAATGGAAAATAAATTTTATCAATGTTGTACCGGCTACGAAACTTTTATTTAGAAATAAATACACCCACGCCAATTTTTGCGCGCTTTTTATCAGAACAAAGAAATTCATGACCAGTACCGAAATTTAACGATTTATATACGAGTAAACTGCCATTATTACCTTTGAAATGACACTATTTCGTTATTTGTTAAGTGTTAAAAACAACCCCAGCCTTGTGTACACATCACTGTCACTTATCGACTGTTTTTCATGCTTCACTGCGTGCCATAGTAAGCCGCGACATATAGGGTGTTAATACTAGCTAGAACCGGTTTTTTGCTTAAGTTAGCGAATTCTCAGATTAAAACATGTCATTAAGTGATCATGCTCGTCGGATTTTTGGGAGCCATAGCCAAAGCCCGATATATTGGACAGCGCGATATATTGGTCCGCGATATATCGGCGTTGCAGTGTATGCAGCAACATGCTTTTCAAGGGTTGCTTTATGGTTGTTCTCAAATTTATATTTAAAGATCTTTGAAAATGGATAATGCATAGTTAATTGCAGCTTTCTTGTCATTGGTGTCAAAATTAATGAAGTATGTTAAATATCTTATTCATACTGATGGTTATTAATGTATTTTGTTTTTGTTTTTAGTTGCTATATTTTGATCTGATTCCTTTGGAATCGATCTGCACTCAGTTATGCAATCATAATGATGCATATTTTACATTGTTTTTCATATAGCACATAAACTATGTATTTAGAAAATTGAAAAACTTGCCAAATGTGCATAAATGACCACAGCATATATTTATATGTATGAAATTGAAGGCAATTGGCTATAAATGGTTTTTACCATATTTTTAGCTGGGCTGTTTTTTCGGAGAAAACCCAAGGTATTGTCATAGCCAGCTCGTTGTGTCGTGCCCGCCGTCCGCTAAAACCTTGACATTTTGTCAAGGTTTTGAACATTGGCTCTAAAATCAAAGTGCTTCAACCTACAACTTTGAAACTTCATATGTAGCTGCACCTTGATGAGCTCTACATGCCACACCCATTTTTGGGTCACTAGATCAAAGGTCAAGGTCACTGTGACCTCTAAAATAAATAAAAAAATCTGACAAGCTTTCATCTATTCAAAACTGCACCCGCAGCCGAGCGTGGCACCCGTTATGCGGTGCTCTTGTTTTGTAATATACTGTAATTGTTTCCTCTTTGCAGTAAAAAATATTACCTCATAAATCATTGTCTGATAGTTGTGTATTTTGATCTCATTAATTCAAAAGTTTTGATGCCATAAATAAGCTGCAGCTGATGGACTGGTATGTAATTGTATAGAATAATTGCCAAGTGGTCAAGACCCTGGTTTGCTTTCTCTGTAACCCTTTACCACTTAGATATGAGCCTCGCTCTGTGAAAAAGGGGTTTAATGCATGTGCATAAAGTGTCGTCCCAGATTAGCCTGTGCAATCTGCACAGGCTTATCAGGGACAATACTTTCCGCCTAAATTGGTTTTTTGCTAAGAAGAGACTTTCTTTAAATAAACAGTATCATAAAAGCAGAAAGTGTTGTCCCTGAGAAGCCTGTGCAGACTGCACAGGCTAATCTGGGATGGCACTTTACGCTAATGCATTCAACCCTCTTTTTACAGTACGGCCCATATGTATTTTGATGCATTTGTGGTCCCTAAGAAAGTAAGATTGTATTGAAGACCTTTCTTATTAGATTCAAGTTTTAAAGGCTTCATTTTCAACTCTTAGATACTGATGAGCACCAAACAGCACTTAACCTGAACAGACTGCGAGTTACTGGTAGGCTGTTCTGGTTTTATGCTGTTTGCACATAGCCATTTTCACTTAGCTTCTTAGTGGGAAAGGGATAAGTAAAAATAAAAATGTTTACTGACATTTTGTTTGCATAGATAATTTAGCTTTGGCACCACTAAACTGGTCTGGGTGTTGTCCATATAGCCTCTACTAAAAGATTTGGCCAAAATCTCTGGTATGTTAAAAGGTCCTGGATTCACACTGTATTGAAATATATTTACCCCATTGTCAGTGTACACACTAAATACAATGGTTTAATTAAAGTTTGCTTAGCCGCTGTCAATATTGGAGCTACGTTTATGAAAATCTTACAATAATGTATTTAATCCAAACCAAGAAGAGGAGTGAATATTTAAACCAATCAGTATGAAGATAGTAGATAGTATAGACATGCTCCAGTTCAAACGCCTCTGATTTATACCTTTTATGTAAAGCTTTTATAGAGGGTTAAGTATTGATATAGATTTTGGCGGGAAGAAATCATTCCATGTTAGGTGTTAAGGTTGCATTGAATGCTTCACAGGAGATATTGATCAATGATCGTCACTAGTACGGTAGTTGGAAGGCGGAGCAAGGGACATGGGAGTGATTGCGAATAACTGGATCTCAGATTAATTGTGAAGTTTTAAGCCATTGTTATTTCAGTGTTCCAGCAACTCACCTGGTTTCGTAGTGGATTTTACAGTGTGAGCCACATAGAGCTCATGATGAGGGACACTTTTTTCTTCTTAAGTGTCAGCTGTGGCATAAACATGGCTTAAATATTTAATCAACTTTGATTTTTCGCTGATGTATGTAAAGGCCCCAGGATCTATCTGATGTTATTGGATTCCATCACATTGTTGCAACCTGTTTAATTAGCAACTTTTATCCACTGGTGTGAATTGGACATTGATATTGTAGGACTAGTTGCATACTATATCAGTGTATTTTGAACAATAAAAAAAAAAAACAATATTTACAACACTGCTAGAACTATACCAGAAAAAAAAATCCAACTCACAACAAACATGGATTACTTTCGGTTTCAAGTTTCTATGGAAATATTTTCTGGGAAATAGCTTTTGCCATGACTGAAGGCTATATTTAGAATAAGGATAAGATGTAGGAAATCATGTGACAGCTCTTTAAGGAAGGAAAACGAGAAAATAATCAAATATGGCAAATTATCAGAATGTAACGTATCAGACCCGGGTGTTTGCAGAGCGTGTGCTCACGCTGAAAGGTGAGGGCAGCGTTACTTGTTGTACTGTATGTGACAGTAAAGATCACGCTTCACAATCATACAGCCTTATAGCTATTGATTGCAGTGAAAATAGCTGTGTATGTCCTGAATTTAGAATATGCTGTTTTACTTTTAATGTTATTTTTAAACTTGATTGAGTCTACTATAAGTAATATAAGTAATTTAACATTGTCATGTATTTTGTACCACAAGAGATGAAACAAAGTTAAATATTCACTAATATTTATTTATTTTGTGTATATTTTAGGTTCCATAGTTATTTTCCTAACAGAGCTATTTTTGATGAACTTAATTTAATTTTGTTCTAAACTTGTGCTCTTTCTTCTAATAATATTTGCCTTTTGTTCAGAAGAACAAAAAAACCTTTAATTTGCTAAATACATTTTTAGTTTAAATCTTTTATCTTATTGTGTTTTTTTATTAAAAGACAAACTACAAACTTTGACTGTTATCTCACTTAGATAAGCAAAGAATTCCATTGATACAGTTTCTATCTATAAAGGCGTCATATGTAATAAAATCTTACTGAATATTGTAACCTTTGGTTCAAAACATTTAACCCTGAAGGCTTTATTAAAGGCTAGCTACGAAAGTGTCAAAATCAGTTATCTGTCACTAATGTTTTATTTGTTGAATAATCAAGTAAGTGAAGCGTTTGCACCAATTATGAATATAGAGAATAATAGGTTAGTGTTGATTATAGATCAGGTTTATCATGTGAGGCTTAGAAAACAAAAAGCACGAGCCTTGGCGAGTGCTTTTTCGTTTTCGTGCCGAGCATGATAAACCTGATCTATAATCAACACTAATCATTTATTCTGTTTATCCCACTTTTTATTTTGTAAACATTTTTGTTTAAACAACATTAGTTAGACTGGATAATTTAGCTGGATTTATGACGTCATTTTGTCGAAATATTGACGTAATTTCCTGTCGTTGATTATAGATGATATTTAATCGACGGGGCTTTAATCAACCGAATTTGCTGTAAAAGTGGGATAAAAAGATTTCTGTGCAATGGTCATTTTGACATTTTTACATTGCATACAAAATTTTCCTGTAAGATATGGGATGGTATTGGGAAAATAAGACATTTATTGTGGTGAAATAATGATGCTTGAAGTGATGCATTCAATAGGCAAAAAGAATTCAAAGGGGACAAAACGTGTTTAAGGAGCCAAAATGATCCATTGGCCAAAGTTCTCATATTAAAATGGAAAAATTATAGGAACAAATTATTCAAGTGTCCAAAAGCATTTAATAGGCCATTAATGCTACACTTATGTATATTTATTAGACACTTTGGTCATCTTTGTTTACTGGCTACTGTGGCTACATTTGACACTTAGTTGACAGTACATGTCAGTTTAGATTGCAATAATGTCAGATCATTCTTAACCTCTTCTAGGGAAGGAAGCTGGTCTTTTCATGAGGGGAATTATCATGGATTTTGTCAAATTATTATTATGCATTGTATATTTTGAATATTTTATATATTTAGACATATTCAATTAAGGTCCAGATTTTTCTCAGTTCAGTAGATACAATATTGTCCAGATTTTGTTATGTACAGTAGATGAAAATATATTTCATCTTTAAGTTATACTTAACTATCAGGGAATCAAACAGAATTTTGGTTCCACAAACATCATGAGCAAGAAAACTGTTTTTTTTTTACACATTTGCCCACCTTTTCACCAAAAATAGCAGAATGATTTATTAAATATTTTACCAATTTAACCCATTTGACCCATATTGTACAATTACATTTTATAACTAAATTTATTGCAATCTAATTTTCATAGAACTATTTTTTTGTCTTAAGCTAAGTGGTTTGGCAGAGACACAAAACCAGTAAGGATAATTCCTTTCTTCTTTGGGTTCTTTAAATCTTTGGTATAATTGATTTGGGGTGATAACAGGCTTTGTTTTAACTGGTATCCTGGTACAAAAATGTTTGCAGAGATTCCCAAGTGTTTGCAAAGATCTATCAGGTTATTACAATACAGACCTTACTGGCTGATAGAATTATTGGGTATTGATTACTGAGGTTTTGTGGTCAGAATTAAGACCATACCCATTTGTAATTGATCTGATACTGCAACATAATGCATTTACAAATAGTGTATCATACAAGATTCAGTTAGCCATTGATACAACATGTTTTTGTAGTAAATGATATATTATTTTAAAAAGTAGGCTCTAATTGTTACTGTTCATTTAGTTTCTCAAGAAAATGTTAACATAAACAGGATATTTTGAAAAAAAAAACAACAACTTTTGTTTCTTTTTATCTTCTTTTTTGTAATGCTTATTATTTGCAATTTTAACCTTTTACATGCCTTGTCCAGAGAGACTTTGTGGCTCAGTTAAGGTGTTTGTACGCTGATTTCAGTAAAATTCATTTACAATAGAAACAAATGAGGCATACAATATGCATACAAAACATCAAAAAGGGCAATGTCTTTTTGCTGCATGACTTGAGAGGAAAACAGACATCTTGAAGGTGTAAAAGCTGTTAGACACAAATTGTTTCCATATTATGTCTGCGATGGTCAGTGCACTTGTATAGTGTTTCCTAGCCTTGAAAGTAATTGCAGAAAGTGCTAAAGCAATAAACTGAAGTGGGTCCTAATTATTGCTTCCATTTGTTTCTCATTAGTATAATTATGATGGGTTTTTTGCTTTGGGCATCAACTTAGACTTACAAATAAAGAATAGACTTAGAACCAAGAAACCAACTTCCAGACTTGTAATATATACAATCTTTCACTGGTGATAATGTGATTTAAAAAACCCATGAAGAATGATTTAGATAGAGGTGGTTAATACCGAGTTTGACTAAACATTGAAGCAATTCTTCAATATTCCAGTTCAAAGAATATTCTTCAATCTTAGACTTAAGTCTAAAAATTGTTTGGTGAATACAGGCCCAGGTTCCATGAGTATTGTTAGGTCCTTACTACAACCACATGGACGCTTGATATTACAGGATATATCTTGGATGAATTGACATTAAAGCACCAGGGACATCATGAAAGAAAACCAGGCCATCATGGTCCTCTTGTTTATTAAAAATAAAACATGTTCACCACAAGACCAAGCAGTTTTCCTCAAATGACTATATAGTAACCTTGTGAACACTCTAAACGTCACATTTAAAAACTCTTCTTGAAACTTGCTCATAACATTTGTTGAAGTAATATTGGTAATGAAGCAATATCACTGCAATGCTCAGAGGTTTTTTATTTGGTGTGAAACATTGTATTATGGCTCTATGCAAAGTCTTTTTAAATAATGCCTATTGGGTTAAAGTTGGCTCTGTCGTGGAGGTCACATTGTTTTCCTTGTATAAATTCGGCCCTGTTGTCTTAAATATATTATAAACATCTATAGTCATCATAAGAGGTTCATTGGCTCTTGACTTGGTAGAATTTGCATCTAAATGGTATTCTGAATTTTTGAATAATCTGTGGTCAATATAAGCTGTTTAATGTTTGTATTTTGGATAAGTCAATGTAGGGATTTATATATCTTATGGCTGATGATCCACATTGGTGTTGACATGACCAGATTTTAGCAGCAATCTTTAATCTGTTGAATCATTAATAAGTTCTTGTGGGTCAATATGTCTTCTGTAGTATAGTGTGACTATCATTGACTTTGTATTGGAACAACAATATTTATGCCCCCCTTCGAAGAAGAGGGGGTATATTGCTTTGCTCATGTCGGTCGGTCGGTCTGTCCACCAGGTGGTTGTCAGACGATTTCTCAAGAACGCTTAGGCCTAGGATCATGAAACTTCATAGGTACATTGATCATGACTCACAGATGACCCCTATTGATTTTGAGGTCACTAGGTCAAAGGTCAAGGTCACGGTGACCCGAAATAGTACAATGGTTTCCGGATGATAACTCAAGAACGCTTATGCCTAGGATCATGAAACTTGATAGGTACATTGATCATGACTTGCAGATGACCCCTATTGATTTTCAGGTCACTAGGTCAAAGGTCACGGTGACCCGAAATAGTCAAATGGTTTCCGGATGATAATTCAAGAACCCTTATGCCTAGGATCATGAAACTTGATAGGTAGATTGATCATGACTAGCAGATGACCCCTATTGATTTTCAGGTCACTAGGTCAAAGGTCAAGGTCACGGTGACCCGAAATAGTCAAATGGTTTCTGGATGATAACTCAAGAACGCTTATGCCTAGGATCATGAAAATTCATAGGTACATTGATCATGACTTGCAGATGACCCCTATTGATTTTCAGGTCACTAGGTCAAAGGTTAAGGTCACAGTTACCCGAAATAGTAAAATGGTTTCCTGATGATAACTCAGGAAAGCTTATGGCTAGGATCATGAAACTTCATAGGTACATTGATCATGACTCGCAGATGACCCCTATTGATTTTCAGGTCACTAGGTCAAAGGTAAAGGTCACAGTGACAAAAAACATATTTACAAAATGGCTGTCACTACAACTTAGAGCCCATATGGGGGGCATGCATGTTTTACAAACAGCCCTTGTTGAATAAGATTTCTGTTTTTTCCTTTGAAAATGTGGTGTTTATGTATCTCTTTGTATGAAAGTTTGTGAAGATGACAATTCTTCACTTAAATATTTTGAGAACCTTTGAAAACAGATGGTGATTGAGCTTTACGCAAGCATTGTATGGTATGACTCCTTTATACAGTGTATTGTATCCTGATTTTGATCACTTTGCGCTTCATGATTCCGATCACTTTGTTTACATTAAGAAGGCGGCTGTCGTGATGACGTCACACACAAGGGCTCCGAGTATTTTGTCTCACTAACATTACTACGCTTGAAAATAAATACAAACACCACCAAAATGAGGAAAAAACAATTATAATTGTATTTCAAAATCTTACTTCAACTAAAATAATCCAAATTTCATAAAGCGTGTCTGAAATTAAAAACTACCATGCACACTTGGTGATGCACTGTGGTGGCCAGTAGCCAGGGTTGTCTTGTAATTCTACAGGTGCTAATACCCTACAGAGGATGATAGGTCTCCCAAAAGAGAATAATTAAGTCATTAGGATCTGCATGTTATATTTCCCCTCCCACTGTCAATTGCTTGCTCATAAGCCCAGTAGGAAGGGCAAGTGTTTGCAGTTTGAACTGTTTTGTAGGTGTGTTTAATCAATATTGTGTTTATCAAAATAATGTGATCCAGTGAAAAAATTGATAAAAACTTGTCTTAATGTGCATAAAGTATCATCCTAGATTAGCCAGAGCAGTTCGCACATCAGGAACTACTCTTTCTACTTTTAATCGATCTTTTGTTTAAGGTAGTTTTTTGAAAAAGAAAATCTAGTTTATAGGACAAGTTTTGTTCCAGATAACTCCTGTTTTCCCAGTGCACGGCTCAAACATAAAATGAAAATTACTATATGCACATGTGTATTTAATTGTTTTGTAGTTTGTTTTAATCCAAATTATCTGTTGAGTCCACAACTCAGTGTTTTTTGAAATTTCAAAAAATACTGTTACAGCAGTTATCATCAATTGAAAACTTTGTAGATAATACTTTTCTGGATGGTTTTCAATTTGGTGCAGTATATTTCATTTTTACTAGGACAAGTGTTTGCAAAACAGAAGAAAACATATCCTTGCAATGGATGATATAAACACTGTGAATTACTTGCAGGATTATTAGTGATGGTATTGCCTTTGGGCATCTGATAGGGAAAGCCTAATTGCTTATTAGGCAGTTAATTAAGTTGACCTATGCATACAAGAGTAAGCATTTGGGTCATGGTGAATTTACTGGCATTTGGATTTTGAGAATGGTTTATACCTTTTGGATATGTGGTACTTACGATATTCTTGGAATGTTTTAGACATTTTGGATATGTGGTACTTTAGATATTCTTGGAAACGATGTAAGTGGAAGTCTATGTTATTTTTAAATGATCTTAATCTGAACAGAAATAGTTCAGATCTTATGTAGACTTTCTTTATATTGAATAAGTGAAGAGATTGTTCCAACAAAAACATGTATTAGGAGAAGATTTGTTATGGGAAATTTTCTTATTTTAGTCAGTTTATACTTTTTTGGATATTAAGATTAAATACATTAAGATAAGAACTGATCATGAACTTAATTGACACTATTTGACACAACGGTTTCATTTTAGTAAAATTGTATTTTATGAACCAACCTGAACAAAAAACTGAAAAAAATGAAACATTTAGTGTTTGGATAAAGACATGCTTCTATTTCATTTAAGAGTTGAAGGTTTTGAAGAAAAGGCATAGTATGCAATTATATGTAATTAAGCAGTCGTTGTCAGGTATATCACTTAGGGAAAAAATAAGCTTTTAAATAGATCTTATTTATCGTTTGCTATATGAAAAAATTACAAGAAGTTCAAAGCTTTAATATACATATCACAACTTCAATAGGTTTGTTCAAGTTTCCTTTATAAAGAAACAAACTATATTTCAAAATGTTTTTGCTTTATCAAATAAAATGACATCTTAAGGTGTATCATTATAACCAGGTTGATTTATAATACTTATACTGGATTGAGCTTTATTGGGCCTGGGTCATCATTTGGAAAGTCAGTAACAGTTGTTATTAATGCGCCAGTTTAATTATCTGCGATTGGTGGACTTTGCTTTGGAAATCAGATGTTCTTGCAGTATTGCATTTATATGGTGGTTACTCCATGGAGATGCAAATTGATTTTATTAGAAGCAGTTATGTAAGGCAATGATGGGTCAAAATAGTGAAATAATACATTTGGTAAATACATTTATGTAAAAACACACAAACATATGTGGTTTTCATCTTCTAGCACATCCTTGATTTCATTTCCTGTACAATACTTATTTAAGCCATATAATAATAACTGAGTTATAAGAAATTCATATGTTTTCAGTGTACTTGATTGAGCAACAAAATTTGAATAATAATCCTCAAAATATTACTACGTTACAAGTTGTATGCATTATCAAAGTATGAATATTGAAAATAGTTACAATGGTACACTGCGTTTTGAATACCATTGATTGGCCTTCATGGGCTGTGGTTCTTTTGAATTCCCTCTATTTGATCATCACATGTTACCTCCATATAGCTGTCATAATTTGACTATAAATTGAGTACACTGAAATACCGACAAGGCTGTTTATTGAGATTGTTGTGTGTGGGTTTTTTAATGATTCAGAAATTGTAAATATGAGTAGTGTTCTGAGAAACTAAGCATAATGCATGTGCATAAAGTGTCGTCCCAGATTAGCCTGTGCAGTCCGCACAGGCTAATCAGGGACAACACTTTCTGCTTTTATGACATTTTTCGTTTAAATGAAGTCTTTTTTTTAAGCAAAAATCCAATTTAGGCGCAAAGTGTCGTCCCTGATTAGCCTGTGCGGACTACACAGGCTAATCTGGGACAACACTTTAAGCACATTCATTAAACCCCTATTTTACAGAGCACGGCCCCTATGTAAATGTGCTAGCAACAGGACAGACACTATCATTATCACTGTCACAATCATCATCATCATCATCATTAATATCATTGTCATCTTCAACACCACCCCTTCCACCACTGACCATGATGCATAGGAATATTGCTGCTTTAGTGTTCTGTTACATCAAAACACATATTTTTGTTTAAAATTTATTTGATAGCACTTTGAAGTGTTTAAAATAAAATGCAATACTTGTAAAATGATTGATTTTTCCATCAGCATGCATGGATGTTTTTGTAAATAATGGATTAGTTGATGTGTTGGAGATAATGTTTGATTGAAACCATTTGTGACAATGTTAAATGAATATTAATGAATTGGCATGTTTTGATGTCATGGCAGGCTGGTTGGCTCTATTATGATCCATGGAGAGTATTATTGACTGTGTTTATCATATGAATAGGCACAATTGTAAATGCATGTAAATCATTCCAAATGTGTTATTGACATTTTTTATGTGATACACACACATGCCTTGTATGTATTGTCAGCATTTTCTTAGCAACTGAAGCTTGGTAATTAATGGCAAACAAATTACTAAAATATATGGGGCTAAAATAACATCAGGCTGAAAATGTGCTTTTACATGTGTGTTTTTCATTGATTTCCACAGCTCCTGACAGCAAAAAGATCTATACTTGTTTGTATTGCAATGCCTTAATGCATGTAACAGAAGTGATAAAAGAAGTTCCAAAAAACTGTTTGTTTGTCTGTATAAAAGATAATCATCAAGTTGTCCAAAAATAAGAAATGAAGTTCTTTTAATGCTTCATTTGTTTTCCAAGAAAAGCATTAATGAGATTGAGAATACCTTTTGTAAGTTCAGCATTTTTGCATCATAGTGTTTCCATATATGGAACTTTGTTCCTATTGCCTGAAAAGTTTAATGGGCCAATCTTTCAGTGGATCTAAGGGCTTCTTGTAACAATTATTTCTTTGATCACTGTTTTGTGTTTGAGTTACTGTACTAAACTATTGAGCCTTGATCTGGAAAAACAATGCTAAATGCATGTCTGTAAAGTCTTGCCCAGATTAGCCTGTGCAGTTCCCACAGGCTAACCAGGAAAACACTACTCTTAGACTGGATTTGTGTTTAGAAGAGGCTTCTTTATAAAAAATGTTTCCATAAGAATGGAAAGTTTCGTCCCAACAACACTACTCACATGCATTAAGCCCCATTTACTCAGAGTGTGGCTTCAATATGTTCACTGGCACTGTCTTGTATTGTCATGTTTAGACCCTATATGATGTTTGCATAGTTTATTTCCATTTATGTCAATACAGTTACACTTGTGCCTGTCATTGATTCCTACATGGCAATATGGAATAAACACATGGCATAGTCTCCTAGGTTACAGACTGCATGCAACAGTATTTATGGTAGCTAGCTTGGGATGATTGTGAAATATGTATTTTGAAGTGTTGCAAGAATTTATTTGGTCATTTTAGCAGGGTTATATATCATGTAAAGTGGATAATGTAATGGTAGAACTATTAATATAAGGATGATTGACACGTCCAGTCTTGTATGATTGGTTGAATGGCAGATAATGTGTATTTAGTGAAGAAACTGTAGACAGCAAGTCTACCTAAGTCATTCATAAGATACCCTGATTTACTCACTGTTGTTATCATCACCATATATTAGGATTGTAGGAATATGTCTATATAAACCCCTGCCAATTTTAATAGACTCACCGATGATTTAAACAGTAGAATCACTGATAAACCACAATCATTTTCTGATTGGCACCATAAATTAGTTAAAGCACTCAGAATATATTGCAGAATTTCCTTAATTGCTGATTTTTTAAGTGGATATATATTTGTCTTATTTTATGGGTATTTCATTTGTGTATTTTCAGATGAACAAGAGAGAGTGCAGAAGAAGACATTTACAAACTGGATGAACACATACCTCAAACAGGTAGGGGTTGTTGTAATGATATGAGCCTTGTCCTGAGAAAACTGGGCTTAATGCATGTGCATAAAGGTAAAGTGTCATTCCAGATTAGCCTGTGCAGTCCGCACAGGCCAATCAGGGACGACACTTTCCGCTTTAATGGTATTTTTCGTTTAAAGGAAGTCCCTTTTTACCAAAAATCTAGTAATAGCGGAAAGTGTCGTCCATGATTAGCTTGTGCAGACTGCACAGGCTAATCTGGGACGACACTTTACGCACATGCATTATGCCCAGTTTTATCAGAACAAGACACATATAGACATATTGCAATAAGGCTCATAAATCAGTTCCAATGTCCACATTGATCTTGTTGGAAATCTAATGTTAAGTTAACCCTTTGCTGTTCAGAAGCAAAGTGAAAATGGCTTTTGCAACTAGCATAAAACCAGAACAGCCTGTGAGTAACTCTTCAGTCTGTTCAGGTTTTTTATGCTGTTTGCTGCTCATCAGTATCTTAAGGTCGGAAATGAAGCCTTTAAAACTTGATTCTAGTAAAGAAGATTTTTTATTTAACTAGATTTTCTAAGGTACTGAAAACACATCAAAATGCGTTAATAAGGGGTAAAGGGTTAACAAATTGGACATGCTTATAATACAATGAGTGATGTTATGCAGAAATGGGTCTTATGCCAGATGTGGCAAGTGAAGCCCCAGACCAGCCTTCACATTAGGGCAGTCTTGTTAGAAGCTACTCTGTCCACTATAAAGTCATGCAAGTTCTCAAAGTCAGTACGCATTGCTGCATATGCCTATAAACCTATATTGCTTTTAAGAGACATAATGTTGAAAATGTTTATGCATGGAAATTTATAAGAGCTGTGAACAATTGGAATCATGGAAGACAGGAAGGCATAAGCAAAACCCTTGTTTCCATTAAACTTTAGTAAATGTTATGTTTGAAAATATTGTGCAAATTTTGAGGTTATTAAACATATCCTTATTGTTTGACCTTGAAAAGATAAAGATACCTGTATATGTTTATAAAATATAATGCACACTTGAATAATTTAAGCAATGACTTACCTTAAAAGCAATGCAATTATTGAAAGATTTCATTTCAGTGAATACTGTTGTACTGTTTCACAACTAACAACTTATTAATTTGCAGCTGTAAGTTTTTGGTCACTTCAATGAGGACTAAAAATGCCCTTGGATTCTTGTCTAATTTAAAAAAGTCCTTTCAGCTCTGTATGCCCGTTTACGAGATAATTCTGTTTGTCCTCATTTTGCGGGGAAAATATTATTTAATGTTGTGATGTCCCTTTTAGCAAATAAATGAGCCGCATTCTATGAAAAGGGGGTTTAATGCATGTGCGTAGTAAAGTGTTGTCCAAGATTAGCCTGTGCAGTCCACGCAGAAGCTATACAGGGACAAGGGACAACACTTTCTGCATAAACTTGATTTTTTAGTAAGAAGAGTCTTTCTTTAAATGAAAAATATCATTAATGCCGAAAGTGTCGTCCCTGATTAGCCTGTGCAGACTGCACAGGCCAATTTTGGACGACACTTTAGGCACATGCATTAAACCCCCTTTCACAGAGCACGGCTCACATAGTTATAACAACCCATTGATTGGCACTTCTATCAGGATCAATTATGGGGTTATGTTTATTTGAGGTAATTTTTGTGAGCACTTTTGTTGCTCATCTTTTGCTGTGTATGTTCACAGAAGATTCCCCCTATGAAGGTAGAGAACCTGTTTGAGGACATCAAAGATGGCGTGGTTCTACTATCACTACTTGAGGTCCTATCAGGAGAGAAACTGGTAAGAAATCATTACATACGGATTGGTATTGCTTGACTAATAAAGCAAATGTTTTGCTCTGTTAAAACTTATTTAGAAATTTTAAATTTATGTTACCATTATTGCCTGTTTACAACATACATGCAAAATATTTCAATATTATACAGACATGTCAAACAACCGACCCATGGACTATGTGCACTGCTTTGTGCAACAAAATCACCTTTTCTCCCACGTTTGCATACATTTTAAGATTTATACTGAGAACTTAGGTATGTTTTGTTTTCACCCATGATCTGAAAATCAATATTGGAACCCAATTTTCCTTACCACTCTTTCACGGGTCATGGAGGGGGGGGGGGGAGACATTTCCAAACAAAATCAAGCCAGGTTTACGTTCTGATAATCAATTTTGCTGTAAATTGAAGCATGGTCAGATAAATAAATGATTGAATATCAATAAAGCAAACAAAATGGGCTACTCACCTTCCATCTTACCTGATGAGCTGTTTAATTGTTGGCTGTTTTTGGTCAACAAACACTGGCTTCTGATGATGTATTGGGCAATAAGGGAAGGTTTGAAAGTCATGTTTACAAACAGATCTGGAATCAATTTACAAATACATGTCTTTCATGTAATCAATATTTTTCCTTAAAAAAGTGCCATGGTGAACAAATTTGTTCAAATTTGATGTATGTTTTTGGGATATGCAATTATTCCTAGTGTTCATTGATCTTCTTGTTGAGAAGAATACATTTTTGTTTATCTGTAAGCAGTGAATTATTTAAATCCTGGAACAATCCATGCTTATCAGTTATGATTTTCTTTATTGTTCTTTGAATATTAGATGAAGAACAAAATTAGTTTTTGAATACTACTTTAATACAATGCAGACATTATAGTCCCGAACCTGAACGCAGCTTATTAAAATATTTTTCATTTCAGTTGCACAAATATATATCAAATAAATAAAAGTATGTAAGAAATCAAATAACATAATACATAGCATAATCATTCATCATTCAACAAATTCCAAAACATCATAACTTCCAAATGATTTTATTGACCATTTAACAAATTGTCAAGATATTACTTGAAAATGATGTGTTTTTACCAAGCAATATAACATTAATAATATCATGACAACAATAAAAACTTGTTGACAAGTTTGATGAGACATGCAATGGTATGACTGCCTCTGCACAGGTGTTCAGAATGTGAAATTGGAAGCTTAGCATTTAATATGTTATATAGTAGCCATTAACAGACACATGTAAACATACTGAAATCTATTATCGAGACCTTGCATTAACTATCTGGCATATCAGTATTTTTGTAATTGAAAAATTGGTAGTCAATCTTGTTTAATTGTCCAATTTTCTGGTCAAATGATTTTAATCATTCAGTTATCCTGTTTGACTAAATAAGAACATGTTCTTGCATGTAAAGGCTGTAATAATTCAGATTTCTGTTAATCAGTTGATAACCATTTGCTGTACAGGTATATAATGATTGTAGGACCCAAAGTCAAAAGTATGAAATATTTGTTTCTTTTGTGATAAAGCATGAGACTATTCATGAATGTTTCCAATCAGGCAATCATAATGGACCTTCTGATTGGGAAGTATTAAACTCTAATATTGTCGGACTGGAACAGTGCCAAGTTTTAAATCTTATTTAGCAAGATAATGTCTTGACACAAGTATATTGTTAAACAGGATATATTGAAATGTTTAATGAGACACTGCAGTTTTATTAAACTTTTCAAACTCTGGCCACCAGTGGGGGTACACTGCAAACTCTCATGTCTGCAATATCAAGGAAGTTTCATTGAGAAATTACTCCTAATTTTCAGAAAATGTTTATCGTCTAAGGTTTTAGTCGTTTTCTGTTCCTCTTGAAGTGTCCTTGTTAATGTTCAAATACTTTGTGATCAGTATGTTTCAATTGTATTTCAAGACCTACATTTAATTAATTTAATGGGAATGCAGTGTTGGCGGATTTTTATTTGATCAAATGATAATTACTTGCAATTATATATTTTCAAAAATTTCATGTCTGCCAGAATTTTTAAGTAGACTAAGCAAACAGTTTTATGCTAAAAACATACTTCATTTAAATTATTATGAAAACATGTAACATTCACCATTTTTGCTAGTCCTCATTTTCAATGGTAAGTTAGTTTTGCCTTCACCAGCCCTCTTTGTGTATTAACCTCTATCAGATCAATAAGCTTCTGATACATGTATGAATAAATATGCAGAGTTTAATCATTGCGTATTTGAGCTGCATCGTACAAAAATAGGTCTTATACCATGTGTGGCCATCATAGCTTCAGAAAAGACTGCCCCTCTGCAGGTTTGGTATGAATTACCATTTCCACTTAAGAGAATAAAAAACCTTGTGTCACTTTATTGCACAGGGTAGCTCCTTACCAGAGTGCGTGAATGTGCAGGCTGGTTTGTTGTGACCCTGGCTGCATATGGCATAAGACCCATTTTCACATGATGTGGTTCATTTTGTTTTGGGGTGAAGTATGTTTTCATTGACTGCGATTTAAAGGGGAATCTGGACCATGTTTATTGGGATAAAATAGTTTAACCTTATATGAACCATGCCTCAGAAATGTTTTGATGTAATATAGAGTCAAGGTGGTGTAAGGAGGGGATGGGGTGAATTTATTTTCATTATTAGGGTAAAATTGAATGTATTCACACCTTTTTTTTCATTTTCTGGGGATAATTATTTGGTTAATTGTATGTATGAGGAAGAAATTATTAGATCGAATGAGTAAATATGATGTGATATAAGAAAAATGTAAATTTTACTGAAACATTTGACAAAATGCCAAACACAGATATGCAAAATTTCTGTTAATATTTTCAGAATCTGTACCAATCAGTTTGTCATCTGTATGAATTCATGTCAATAACACATTTCAAATGTATGGTTAATTTAAGTACTGCATTTGTGTTTTTCTACAATTGTCATATTCAACCTGCAACTGTTTATTTCCAGGCAATGGAGCGTGGCAAATTGAAGAGGGTTCACTATGTCAGCAACTTATCAACTGCCCTGAAATTTCTGGAGAGTAAAAAGGTACAGTCTTGTGAAGTTGATTGCTTGTCCCATCTCATTACGTTACACATGCACCACAATAAGTTATACGTTTCAATAAAATACAACTCTGAAATCACAGAATTGTAATATATATTCATAACTTTTATTATCACTTGTGCATAAATTTGGTATGCTGGACATCAAATGAGCCTCGCTTTGGGAAAAACAGGGTATAATGCATGTGAGTAAAGTGTCATCCCAGATCAGCCTGTCCAGTCTGCACAGGCTAAGCAGGGACAACACTTTTCACCTTAACTTGATTTTTCAAGAAGGAGATCTTTCTTCAAAGGAAAAATACTTTAAAAGTGAAAACTGTTCTCCTGATTAGCCTGTGCCAGACTATGCAGGCCAATCTGGAACGACTCTATATGCACATGCATTAAGACCAGTTTTCTCTGAGCGAGGTCGATTTTCATTCTGAGTTATAATATCCGTGACCTGTTATATGTATTGACAACTGTTGTGTTATTTCCAGATCAAACTTGTAAACATCAATGTTTCGGACATTGCTGATGGCAAGTCTTCAATTGTGCTGGGTCTTATTTGGACCATCATCCTGTACTTCCAGGTATAGCCTTCAGTCAATTACATACAATTTAAACATGTTTAATAACTCCATTTAAAAAAAATCATCCTTAAAATTGTTTATGCCCCCAGAAGGGTGGCATATAGCAGTATTCTCTTTAATAACCCTTTTCTGGAGGTTTATTTTAAACAACACTTTTAGATATTGAGCTGATTTTTGATATGTGAGTCTACCGACATGACTTACAGATAAATTTTGAGTTTTATTGGGGTCCAATTATTTTGTAAGAACTAACAGGCCTTGGACACATGAATTTTCATTAAAATAGAACTTCTGGATTGTTTTCCAAAATGCTTTTAGATACTGTCCAAGGCATGTAATTCTGTGAAATAACAAAGGACAATAACTTGGTCATAATGTTTTAAATTGGGATATAGCTGCTGTGTGGCTTCAAAGAGCAGTAGGGGGCATTTTGTTTTCAAAACAGCAGATCTTGTTTGTTATTCATTTATTTGTAGTGCAAAATGTTTTGGTGGAAGTTCATGTTGATGTATTTTGATAAAAATGTAATATTGGAAACTGTATTATGAGGTTAATACTTCAAGTTAATATAATCAATGCCTGATGATGCTGTATCACTCATGTTAGTTTTCAATATCATAAGTCATATATTCATACATACCTACAAAATGAATATTTATTTGGGCATAGTGTCTTAATAAAAATGGTGTTAGAATTTCTATTAATCTAATCTATTTTAGCATCATGGAATTATTGCCTTTACTTATTATGCTCCCCGAAAATTTTCGGCGAGCATATAGTTGCCAGTTTGTAGTTCCTTCCTTACTTCCTTCCTCCCTTCCGTCACACTTTTGTTACAGTTTCTCTTAGCACCTTAAATATTTTAACGATCTCTTACATATTTGGCATGTAGGTACCTTGCATGGACCTCTACCTTTTCATGAGGTTTGAGGTCACTGGAGTCAAGGTCAAGGTCACCGAGGCTAATAATAAATTTTTCCATCACACTTTTGTTACAGTTTCTCATAGCACCTTCAATGCTTTACCGATCTCTTACATATTTGGCATGTAGGTACCTTGCACGAACCTCTACCTTTTGATGAGGTTTGAGGTCACTGGGGTCAAGGTCAGCGAGGCTAATAATAGATTTTTTCGTCACAATTTTGTTACAGTTTCTCATAGCACCTTCAATATTTTTCTGATCTCTTACTTATTGGCATGTAGGTACCTTGCATGGACCTCTACCTTTTGATGAGGTTTGAGGTCACTGGGGTCAAGGTCAACGAGGCTAATAATAGATTTTTCCGTCACAATTTTGTTACAGTTTCTCATAGCGCCTTCAATATTTTACCGTTCTCTTACATATTTGGCATGTAGGTACCTTTCGATGAGGTTTGAGGTCACTGGGGTCAAGGTCAAGGTCACCGAGGCTAATAATAGATTTTTTAAAGGTGGTTATTAACACATAGATTGACAAAGCGCATCATCGGGGAGCATCCATCGGTTACACTGATATTCTTGTTTAATACTGAACACATATTGTTGGTTTTTAGTGTCCATTTACTAAATATTTTGTTCCTTCTAATTAGAATGGTTTTTAATGCATAATCTATATACTAGTCTACTTTACATTAATAATTGGAATAGTTTAATATATTTCAATATTATTGAATACATAATAATTAATGTAACATCATAAGCATACACAATGTAACCTTCAAGACACAAAACATATAATTATACTGACTATTTCATACAATGATCATTATTTCATATAGTAAGGATATTGAAAATATTTTTAAATCATTCTTTATTGTCTGTGCCATAAATATTTCATTCTTCCTTTGCTGTATAATTTTCCACACATTTATAT